>NC_134484.1:392721436-392840922 GCF_040206685.1 Ascaphus truei | reverse complement strand
GGGGGAGAAAATGGAGGGGGGAGAGGGAGATGGGTGGGGAGAGAGAGAAGAGGGGATTGAGCGAATGTGGGTGGGGAGGGAAGGGAGAGAGAATAGGGGGAGACAAGGGAGAGGGGTGAGAGAAAATGGGGGGGGAAGTAGAGAGAGAATGAGGGACAGGGCCGCCAACTAGGCCCGGTGAGTCAGGCAACCACCCCTCTCTTTCTCTCCCCCACCCTTTCTCTCTCCCACCCTTTCTCTCTCCCACCCTCTCTCTCTCTCCCAACCCTCTCTCTCTCGTCTCCCACCCTCTCTCTCTCTCCCACCCTCTCTCCCACCCGCTCTCCCACCCTCTCTCCCACCCTCTCCCACCCTCTCCCTACCCTCTCTCTCCCACCCTCTCTCCCACCCTCTCTCCCCACCCTCTCCCACCCTCTCTCTCTCCCACCCTCTCTCTCTCCCACCCTCTCTCTCCCACCCTCTCTCTCTCACCCTTTCCCACCCTCTCTCTCACCCTCTCCCACCCTCTCCCACCCTCTCTCTCCCTCTCCCACCCTCTCCCATCCTCTCCCACCCTCTCCCCACCCTCTCTCCTCCCTCTCCCACCCTCTCCCACCCTCTCTCTCCCTCTCCCACCCCTCTCTCACCCTCTATCTCCCACCCTCTCTCTCCCACCCTCTCTCTCTCTCCCCCACCCTCTCTCTCCCACCCTCTCTCTCTCTCCCCCACCCTCTCTCTCTCCCACCCTCTTTCCCTCCCACCCTCTCTCTCCCACCCTCTCTCTCTCCCACCCTCTCTCTCCCACCCTCTCTCTCTCTCCCACCCTCTCTCTCTCTCCCACCCTCTCACCCTCTCCCACCCTCTCACCCTCTCCCACCCTCTCTCTCCCATCCTCTCTCCACCCTCTCTCCACCCTCTCTCCCATCCTCTCCCTCTCTTCCACCCTCTCTCTCTCTCTCCCATCCTCTCTCTCTTCCACCCTCTCCCATCCTCTCTCTCTCTTCCACCCTCTCTCACCCTCTCCCACCCTCTCTCTCCCATCCTCTCTCTCTCTCTTCCACCCTCTCTCACCCTCTACCACCCTCTCTCTCCCACCCTCTCTCTCTCTCCCACCCTCTCTTTCCCTCTCCCATCCTCTCTCTCCCTCTCCCACCCTCTCTCTCTCTCTCTCTCTCCACCCTCTCTCTCCCCTCTTCCACCCTCTCTCTCCCTCTCCCACCCTCTCTCCCTCTCCCACCTTCTCACCCCTCTCCCACCCTCTCACCCTCTCCCACCCTCTCCCACCCCTCTCTCTCCCACCCTCTCCCCACCCTCTCTCTCCCACCCTCTCTCACCCTCTCCCATCCTCTCTCACCTCTTCCATCCTCTCTCACCCTCTCCCATCCTCTCCCTCTCTCTTCCACCCTCTCTCACCCCTCTCCCACCCTCTCTCTCCCATCCTCTATCTCTCTTCCACCCTCTCTCACCCTCTCCTACCCTCTCTCACACTCTCCCAACCTCTCTCTCCCATCCTCTCTCTCCCATCCTCTCTCTCTCTCTCTCTTCCACCCTCTCTCTCCCACCCTCTCTCTCTCTTCCACCCTCTCTCTCCCACCCTCTCTCTCTCTCCCACCATCTCTCTGTCTGTCACCCTCACCCACTCTCTCTGTTTTATCTTAACTGCACTATACCTACACCGAAATAACCTATTCTGCTTTCTTCCAGATCTGACTCTCAAGTTTCACACGGGAGATATCGGAAGACAGGTAGGGAGCACCTCCCCTCCAGTATAGTACCTTGAGGGACTGCGGATCAGGTAAGATGCCAAGCGGGATTGCTGCTTTGGAAATTGTTAAGAGGGGGCATCCTGAAACTGGTTAATGGGTTCAGAAGTCATTCACGTCTGGCTTTTTTTTTTTGGTTCGGTTAGTGAGGTAAAGACACACACACACACACACACACACACACACACACACACACACACACACACACACACACACACACACACACACACACACACACACACACACACACACACACACACACACACACACACACCACACACACACACACACACACAGTACTTTTCAAAATAAACCTACGTTTCTATGAAAATTTAAGTTTTTGTTTTTTTGCGGCCCATATAAACTTAAACCTTGTTTATTTGGGCCCGTGTTAGCCTTTGAGTTTGACATGCTTGGTGTAAAGGATTAAAATCGGCCTAACAGAAAATGTAAAACAAATATATAATCGCCATGCTTCCTCATGTAAGGAGCATGCAGCTGGCGAAGGAATTTGCCATACAAATGTAAAAAACAGACGATGAATCCCTGCGCTTCTCCCTTTGGGATAGCAATAATTTAGCCAATCACCTGCAACTGCTTATTGGGCAGCTTGCACTTCACTGGTATATATCAGTTTTTAACTGCACTGTTATATAAGCATATGCTTGGATATATTAACCCTTTCTGGTTTATTTCACATAACATTAGTATGCATTTAGCATAGGGACCTGCTATAGAGACTTACCTTGACGTGATTAGCAGGGTTGGCATTATTTGATCAAAGGATGTAAACCAAAAGTCTCCTTTATCTTATAGATTTTTACACCATATATTTATATTCCCCAATTATTGCTATCCCAAAGGGAGAAGCGCAAGGCTTCACTGTCTGTTTTTCACATTTGTATGGCCAATCCCTTCGGCAGCTGCAAGCTCGTTACATGGAGAAGCGCGGCGATTATATATTTGTTTTATATATTTGTTTTACATTTTCTGTTATTGCATTTTCTGTTAAGCCGATTTTAATCCTTAGCAGCATGCTCCTAGAAGGCACCACTACTAGTTTGTAATGAATATATTTAGCCAATCACTTGCAACTGGTTATTGGGCAGCTTGTGGGAGGCCAGCCCCTCCTTCTTCTAGGTATATAATCTCCCAGCAAGGTCCCTGTATTTCACTATTCACTTTGCTTGCAGACATGTGAGTATCTTCACTGGTATATACAAGCATATTCTTGGATATTTTAACCCCTTCTGGGTTTATTTCACATAACATTAGTATGCATTTAGCGTAGGGACCTGCTATAGAGACTTACCTTGACGTGGTTAGCAGGCTTGGCATTATTTGATCAAAGGATGTAAACCAAACGTCTCCTTTATCATATAGATTTTTACACCATATATATATTCCCCAATTATTGCTATCCAAAGGGAGAAGCGCAGGGTTTCACTGTCTGTTTTTCACATTTGTATGGCCAATCCCTTCGCCAGCTGCATGCTCCTTACATGGAGAAGCGCTGTGATTTATATATTTGTTTTATATATAGCACAGTATGTATAGACATGGCCTTTAGCACTCCTGGGAAGAGAGTTCTGTGGTATCAGTAGTGACTTATAAATCTTCTGTCTCGGTTTAGGCCATCGCTAAGTGTTCCGAACAGTTGCATAAATTTGTATTCATGCAACCGTCTCTCTTTCGGTGTTCTAAGTTTACCTTTGAGTATGGCCACCTTCAGATCATTCATTTTGTGGCCAGAGTCAGAGAAATGTTCGCCAACAGGACTGTCTCTTGTTCCGCGTGTGATGCTGTGGCAATGCAGATTCATTCTCTTGTTTAGCCCCTGTCCTGTCTCACCTATGTAGTAGCAGCCCCATGGACATGATGAGGTACACGACATTGCTGGAGGAACAGGTGAACCTTCCTCTGATCTTGTACTCCAGATTCCTGTGTGGTATTTGTATTGTGCCCGCTGTGGTTTTGCATCTTGCGTCCTGGCATGGTCTTGTCATGCATTCAGTTGTACTGTTGAATACTTTACTCCTCAACATCATTTTCTTGAGATTATGAGGTTGCCTGTATGATAATAAGGGTGTTTCAGGGAAGACCTGTTGCAGTCTTATATCTTCCTGGAGAATTGGTTGTAATTCCCTGGCGATTTTACGTAGGGCTTCTAGGTGTGGGTTATATGTGACCACCAAAGGTACCCTTGTCTCTTTCTGTCTGTATTCAAGGAGATCACTTCTTGGTATTCTGGTGGATTTGCTGGTCTACAATTCTGTGGTTATAGCCACGGTTTATGAAATCCGATCTCAAGGCTGTAATCCGCTGGTCTCTGTTAGCTGTGTCGGGGCATATCCAGTTGTATCGTATGTCTTGACTGTAGATGGTTGCATGCTTAGTGTGTGTTGGGTGGAAGCTGTTGTCCCCCAAATAGCTGTCTGTCTGTAGGTTTGCGGTATACAGAAGTTTGTAGTTGGTTGTTCTTTATAGTAATGGTGGTGTCTAGGAAGTATACTTCATCTGGGGAATGGGTGAGTTTGATGGTCGGGTAGAATGTATTGAAGTTCTCATGGAACTGTAGGAGATCCTGTTCACCAGAGGTCCAAATCAGGAGGATGTCATCGGTGTAGCAAAGGTATGTAAGGGGTTTCAAGTGACAGGTGGAAAGAAGTCACTTTCCACTTTTGCGCAGAACAGATTGGCATACTGTGCCGCCATCCGAGTGCCCATAGCGGACCCGGTTATCTGGAGGTATGTGTCATTTCCAAATGTGAAGTAGTTATGGGTCAGAATAAATTCAATGCATATATATATATAAATATATATATATATATATATATATATATATATATATATATATATATATATATATATGTAGAAGAGTGACCTAGGTGCACATATGCAGGGGAAGAGATAAAAAAGAGAGAAAATATCATAGGGCAGTATATCAAATTACAGTCAGACCATAAATTGGTAAGATATGCGCTTACACTGATAGAGGAATTAAAAGCCTTTAATCCACTTAGGGACTCACAAACTCAGCTCCTGCAGCTTGTTCTTTTCTTGGCCTCTGTATCTTTTGGGTGCTTGTCCTCATGGATCAGCAAAGGGAACAGCAATCACGTAGCGTCTGTATAACCAGACTCTCTCTTGTAGATAGAACTCGCAAAAGAGGAAAGGAAGGGAATAAGCTGATCAGCCCTTTGAGAAAGTCGCCTGTTGGTGACGAAACGCGTCAGGGAAACTGACAGCGCAATTACGTCACGACGACGCTGCGCACGCGCACGAGGCCAAATCTAGCGTGTGAATACTACAAGCGGTCATTCGAAGTGGAGAGCTGATTTCCGGACAGCATACAGATGGCAAATGGAGCCCCTGGTATCCGGTTTACAGTGATATCATTTGGCAGTCCTGGAGGAGTCCACAGAGACGTTTTCCTATTGTACAGAACCGGATGGTGGTGATATATATTCACAAACTGCCATTTATTCATTTTAATCCTGTGAGTGCGATTCCAATCCCCCCCACCCCCCCTTCCCTTCTTTTACAATAAACATACAGTGTTATGCTATGGGGCGTGCGCTCTCTCTCTTTTTCTGTTTTTAGATATCTGTGGAGGTGGTTTACCCCGTGTGAGAGCAGCCGAAGACCCCCCTATCTACATCCAATACCTCCCATTATGGGACTAACTATTGAAGGACTGGTTGGACTTTATATATATTTTTTCTTTTTCTGGCACTTTTTGCACTTTTTTTCATATAATACTTGGTTTTGTTTTAGTATAGTTTATTAGATAATATTGTAATATTTATATGTTATCTAATTTTGTATTTCTTTACTCTATGCACTTTTAGCACTATACTGTATACACATTTCATTTATATTAATAGAACTATAGATCACTTATTAATAATATATCACAGTACTATCTTGGCGCTACAATTTTCTGCTTATATATATATATATATGTTTTTATTTAATAATTTTTTTCACATTTTTTTTTTTACCATGGCCTACAGAGCTGTTACCCATAGGTGTGCTGGAGTGGGGCAGTGGTGATGGATGCTGGGGTAAAAGTCCTTGGGTATAGAATTGGCCACCCGGGGGAAGTGGGGAAGGGTTAACCTCTTGTATGTCACAACACTTACTAAGAGATTGCATAGAAAATGCCTTTCTAGTCTACGTTAAATGCAATGGGTAGAAAGGTAGTGTGAGGTTTCAGAATGATAAACCCTTTCGTTAGCTTAGCTGCCACGAAGTCAAGCATGTTGTATGCCTTCATGAAGCACTCTGCTTACCCAGGCATTTAAAATGTAACAAAAGATAGAATACATTTTAATATCCTACTTTTATTATGATCTTTCCTGCCCTCTGGAAAACTAGAGTAAAAGTAGTTTATGAACTACATTTTATGAAATTCATGCAAATCTCATTTGTGTGATGAAAAGAACACTGGGAAGCAATCATTCTGTGTTTCTTTTCTCATCTTTGTTAAATCTGACAATAATCAGGTGATTGAAAGATTGATAGATACATGCAGTTAAGCAAGCATTAAAGGTTCTAATTGAGATTCCTTTTAAGTTTCTAAAAATCTTTTATACCATTGCACTAATTGCTTATTTCTATACCGATAAAGAAATGGCAGGATGTCAAGGCTCTTAATTAAAAAGAACATTTTACATCATCATTAAGTTATTTAATATTCTATTTGGCTATAAATGAAAAAGAAGGTGAAAGATGGGACAGTTTGTTGGAGACTGGAAAATGAATTTATCGGATCATGTGCTGCTGTGGCAGTAGATATAGCACTAGAGAGACATAAAGGTCAATACATGAAAACATGGGACATCTTTACTTTATTGCAAAACACCAGATAACTTACTTTTCTGCCACAAAATGTGTCTCTATATTGCGACCTGAGATCCTTTCTTACTTTTAACAATTACAAGGCACCAAAGCAGAAAGTGGGTAACCGGTGCATCAAAGCATAAGAGTCCCAATAATATTGTAATAATTCTTCCGTGAGGAACATTCCAAAATGATGGTGAGCAATGATAACATACCCTAATAGGGCAAGGGACTAGTACCTAGTGCTAACCAGCACAGTGAACAGTACAAAGATTGTCCCAACCATGATAATCAGGCATAGTATGTAAGAAAAAACTAATTTTTAGATCCAGAGAAGCAGTCCCATCAGGTATCCTGAGCAGCGTGCAATCCACCAAGCAGGGGAAGTAGAACAGGTGAAAAAAGGCAGTGCACTGCCTGTAATGAATGGAGGAGGCTAATGGTAGCAAAAACAACCCTTTAATGAATAAAAGGATCAAACATCACCCCTGGGTCATCCAGAAAACGCACACCTATGCGTTTCGGGCCGTGCGCCCTTTACCTTGATAAAGGGACAGAAGAAGACAGAAGAAATAACTGTAATAACAGACATGGCTTTGATTTTGGCAGCTTTCCAGGCATGTAAACTTTCTACTTTAAACTAATATTAGCAGACTAGTAAGGCCCAGATCCACAAAAGGGTACTTAGCTTTAGCACACCTTTGCTCCCATTCATATGAATAGAAGATGGAAGGGAAGGGGAGGGTTAATTCCCACTTGTGATGCTAACCAGGAGTAGACAATGTTTGATCATGATATAAAAATATAAACATCTTCATAGCATAGGACAGTTCATAAGACTCAGGATTCCAGATAGTCCAATGTTAAACACACTCCCATAGATTGTGCCACTAGCCATATAGTTAAGTCTTATGTGGTGGTCTAGGTAACCGTGTGTAGGACTGATCACATAAATGAAGTAAATGGATTACTCACTGCTGACCTTGAGGATATCCTGGTCCTGTCCTGCATGCTCCTACCAAGGAACAATTGAAGAGAGTACAGGGAAAACGGCGGTGCATCTGCTGCTGCTGCTGAAGATTGGAAACCACAAACTGCAAACCACAAAATATCCTAGGTGCAAAAATTTATTTTAGGGCATAGTAACAGCCAAAAAGAACACTCTGACGCGTTTCCCGTGGTATCCCACGCTTTATCAAAGACCTGCTAAAGCTTAATACCCTTTGGTTGATCTGGGTTTAAGAGGCATATGCTAGTACCTGCGATAAGTGCATTTCTGTGTGGAAAGAGATGTTTACACACTAATTTGCATGTCGCTACTATATATTCTAAAAGCTTTTCTTGCATTTCCAAACCGTGTAATAATTACTTTTTTTGTAAAGCAATTTTATTCGGATTCTGCAAATCGGTGTGGTAGGTCAAAAATGTTTCAAACTCGCAATATATTTCACTTCATTGTTAAGTCGAAAATTCCAAATACTGTAGGTTACAAATACTCGCAATCATTTCCTTGTCTCCTAGTCTAGTGTAACGCACTTTCCACCAACCTCTGGGAGATATAGCGGCTACGGTGTATGTGGTGCATTACCTGCGGCTCACAGGAGGCCTGCACCACTTCTACTGGGAGCCTAGGGTGTACCTGATCTGGTTCATGACAACGCCTCCACCTGAGCGGGATCCTAAAAATGGGGCATAACCAATATATGTATATATACACTACTGCTGAGCAGGAAATAATGCTACTACCCCACTATACATATATATATAGTGGGGTAGTAGTATTATATCTTGTTCAGTAGTAGTGTGTGTGTGTGTATGTATATATATATATATATATATATATATATATATATATATATATATATATACAGTTGTATTTACATTTGCATATTTGCTTTGCTGTGGAGGGTTTTTGTCACTTTTTTTACTCACCATAACTTAACTCAGTATTAAGGTTTGTATATATATATATATATATATATTCTGCTGCGCTCACTTGGGTATGTGGAAATCAGATTGGAAATTAATATGATTAATAACAATTTTGCCCGTGTGGCCTCAAAATACAAACTACACAGAACAGAACCACAAACAAACAATGACAAACAGACCGGGAAACACAAAAAAGGAAAAGAGTGCCCTACAAACGATTCCAATAGCAGATGGAGCCGGAACCAATACTGTAGGGACGCCGCTGCCAGTCTTCAGAAATTACCACTTTCTCCTTCACACTACAGAACAAGAAGACAGCGCGGCTCCCATAGCATAATACTGCAAATAAATTTTAATAGTTGCCCAATGCTCAGATTACGGCCACTCACAATTTAAAAATCATAACAAGCAAGTATCTCACTAAGGTGGAGACTTCACCCGTTCCTCCGTTGCATACACCAGGTCCACATGTATGAATACCGTCAGATCTCTGCCACAGACCAGGAGCCAAGAGCGTGCGTCCACACTAGTTCACTTCCTGGTCGAAGTCTCGCGATAGCAGTCGCGGGCGTGTGCAGCATGCAACATATAGTATATCATACCCAAGTGGTAGAAACATAACAGGAGGAGTGTATTTGATCCGGATAGAGTATGGAAGTCCACAATAGATAAAGAAGTCCTTGGCTTACCTTTGCCCTACGCGTTTCGTTGCGACATGCGACTTCCTCAGGGGAGGAATATATATATAATACAATACTCCTAACCCCCTTACACCAAGTGCGTGTCCCCACAGTACAAAGGGTGCTTGGCACCTACCCTGATATCCTTTTACCCAATGTCAAGGCCCACCTAAAAGTGTGTATGATAGCGCTACCCATGAACCGTTTGTGCACTTTAGTTGAGGTAGGTGCCGGGCACTCCAATACCCGAAGCGGCCGATTAACAGCAGGGATCCTGGAGATCCAGCGCCGTCGCCATCAGCGAAGCCTCCACTTCTGCATGGGGTGGGTTCCAGCAGGATGGTCCCACCAATAAAATAGTCAATAAAATAGTCTTTAATCATGTATGTCTGGATCGGGTCCCAGACTGCTGCAGGCTATGCTTCAAACGTGGCATCTTCACTGGCACTATAAACTAACTATATACAGCTAATGGGAAAATGTCCCTAGCTAGGGGTTTCCCTGAAGCAGCCACAATTTAATTAGGTGATTGGAAACTATTTTGGACCTAAGGGGGTTAATGACATAGTCTGGGTGCCATTGACACCCAGATCTTATCTTCCCTGTCTCAGTCCTGACTCCGACTGAAATAACTGTCAGCTTGCACTTCAAGCCCTCCCAAAGTTCCAATCTCCCCTCAGGAGAATCTAGCAGCCCTATTGGCTGTACTGTGTCACATAATCTAAGCTCCTGGGCATTCTGTGTGTAGTTCCCCTCCGGAGCAACATAGTGAGGAGGAAGGGGGGTGGGGGTGGAGGGCAGATAGAGACATGGCTACATCAGCAAAATGTACTGTTTTAGCTCTGCTGGTCAGGGACTACTTAATTATTTGTTATGTTCTTGTCAAACTTTTCTTTGAACTGTCTACCTAATTATGAATAGTACTGCAAACAATATTAGGTAATAATGTTAAGCAGCAAATGTGAAGCCATGCAGGACTCTAATGGCCAGTAATGCCATATTTTGTGTGAATTATCACAAAAATACTTTCGATGTACAGGTATATGTTTTATGATATTTTTACTCCCACTAATTATCTGTCCATCTCATTGTTGTGTCTCATGTGCTCTTCCACTCCCTCTCTATCTGACCACCTAGGATCCTCACAGATCTTCACCAACTGTAACTACTACTCCTACTCGCTCACTCAACCATCTGGGCCCTACCCCTCATGCACAACAGGATGGCCTGTGCTGCAGCTCTAATCGGCCTGGGGCCAAAACACACCAGACATTTGTAATGGTGTTTCCTCCACCCAATCGCAGATAGGGGCCATAACAGGGTGTGTGGTGCATATACCTGCTGGCAACAGGAAGGCTGAGTTGTCCGCCGATGGTAATGGGGACACAGGAACAGGCTTCTGGTGTTCATACCCCACATATCTTTTTAGCAGTGCAGTGCCTCCATCTGCCGTGAACTCCAGGAACTGAAGGTGATCTTCCATGGTAGAACTTATTCCCAATAAGGTCACACACGAGGCAGGAGGTATATTGCAAAACAGGAACAGGTTTATTACTACACTCTGCAGAAACAGTTGCACGTCAGTCTTCTGCCAGATACAATCTGTCAGGTCAGCTATCACTGAGGATGGTCCCTGGACTGTCACTACAGGTAAGGTACATACTCACTCTCCCCCAAGGAGACGAGGAATAGAGTAGGCCCAATATACAGCCTCCCCAATGTGTGACCTGCCTTCCTCAAGTGGGGGAAGGCACTCCCAACTTTAGGGTGGTCCTGCTGTTAAGTACAGCCAGAAGGCGGGCACCCCGTTATCCCAACTACAACAAGATATACCACCCTCTGCTGTCACTCAAGTGCAGTACCAAAGATGAGGGGGAAAATGCCATACCAACTACTGGCAACCTGATAGTACCAGGGTTTACTGCCAGCCCATTGGGTAGAATAGTAGCCAGGGGTGGCCCTGCGACACTCTCCCTCTGGTGGATTCCAACCTCGCTTGGGTCCCAAATTTTCGGGTACCATTGTCAAATAAAACAAGAAAATTTCACATGAATATCACATTAGTATGCATTATACACATTGTCTGCAAACAAACACATTACATTTTTATTTGCAGGACATATTAAATGACTTCCCTGTGCAACATAGGTTCCTACCAAACTGGAAAACCTTCTTATATTAATGCTCTGGTTTTAATAACTAACTAATGCTCTGTACTCCCGGGCACTGTCACTGAAAATACCCTATTAGGGTGGTCTGCGCACAGCATGATCCACTGGATTTAAAGCAAAACTCGAACTACATTCCTGGTAGCATAAGGGGCACCCACAACCCGACAAGATGTAGGCATGGAATCTAAGTACTCAGAAATATCCCGCCAGGATAACCCCTGAGCGATTTTGGTGGAACTCGGCATACACCAATCTGATTGATATTCCACCATAATCTCACTAACCCAGGGCGGTGAAGCATGAGGTGAGGTGGACTCAAGACTGGGGAAATACTGTACATTAATTATCAGTGTATTATCTTCAATTGCTCAATCAGAAAAGTGTAAGGAATCAGCTGCATTTCAGTCCCCTGCTCTGTTTACGGAGCGTGTGCGCACATGTAGCTCTTCTACTCACACCACGGAGCTTGTCTCATACAGCCTATTTCTGCCTCTTCAGAAGCCGTGCCTCCATTCCGCCCCCTGCCTCATTGGATCCTGTCTGCTATAAATGCCTTGCTCATTCACTCCTGCTTTGCTGAGCATAACCTGTGTAGCCTTGTGTTCCTGCGTTCTGTTTTGCTTTGCCTTGTGCCTTGCTGTTTCTCTCTAGTTGCTTTCTTGTGTACCGACCCGACTTAACTACTGGACTCTCTCTGGATAACAACCCCGGCTTGGATATTGGACCCTCTCTGGACAATGACGCCATCTTGCTCCTGACTACCCGCACCTCTCCAACCCTGACCACGGCTCTTGGACATGCTACCACTCTCCCGGCTCTAAACCCAGACCATGGCACAACGAACACTGACCATTCTTCTGGCTCCACCCCAGGATCCCGGCATGTATCTGGAATAACCCTATCTCTCCATCCCAGACCCGGCTACGCTGACTATCCACCCTCCAGGCATGCCTCCGCTGCTGTGGGTGCACAGTTTTGTATTTTCCCACCTCAGTACCGGGGTCCCGCCTTGTTCGTGGTGAGCGTAGGCATTACAAAAAGTCCCTTAACTACTCTTCTTTAGGGCAAAGCTCACTTCCCTCACTCTCCTCGGAGCTATATGTAATATCTTCATCCTTGGTTCTACACTCACTCAAACTCAACATCCCCTCCAACTGGTTCCTGAAAATAGAATTCAGATTTCAACCTGTTTCTCTCCACCTCGCCATACGTTTGAAATTCACTGGCATGTCTGGTTCAGGCAAAACAGTCTCTATAGGAAAATGAGAAACATTGTCCGTAATTTGCTCCACTTCCCAAGGAGGTACTCCCTCCATACAAGCGATATAAGACTCTATCGGCGGCGAAAAGGGTTGTTCCATAGCATAATTCTGGTGCTCAGTCAAAGTCTCACGTATGAGCGGTAGCACTGTCACTGGGCTGGAAGCTTTTGAACGTTCAGGA
The DNA here is from genome assembly GCF_040206685.1 of Ascaphus truei. NCBI lineage: Eukaryota > Metazoa > Chordata > Amphibia > Anura > Ascaphidae > Ascaphus > Ascaphus truei. The sequence continues at coordinate 392,828,109 of NC_134484.1, read as the reverse complement.
AAAAGCGTACTCAGAGGGCGCATACTTAGAGCAAATGGAACAGGGGTGGTTCTCAGTGGAGTGGGAATCGGACACTTCTCGTTTGCCCCGGCAGTCGCCATTGGTTCCCAGGTAGACCCCCATCTAGGCATCTCGACTCCCTGCCTTAGGGCGACTTAGAACAGCAATAGCTTTTTTGTCTCCAGACCATTCACCCAATAGGGCCATCTAGGTCATAGTTCCATAGCGGGGAAAGTGGTCCCTGGTTATGTTATGCCGGGGTCCCCTGAACACTATGCCAAGCCTCCATCCTTCATTAGTACTTGTTCTGGAAGCGTACCTTGTTACTTCCAGCTTTGTTTAGCTGAAAGTCTGTCCTGTTACAGCTCTCAGCAGCGCCTCCAAATGTAACGGTGTTTCCCCTACCCAATCACAGATAGGGGTCATTACAGGGTGAGTGGTGCATACACCTGCTGACAACAAGAGGGCTGAGTCATCGGCCGATGGTATCGGGGACACAAGAACAGGGTTCTGGGGTTCATACCCCACATATCTCCTTAGCAGTGCAGCGCCTCCATCTGCCATGGACTCCAGGAACTGAATGTGATCTTCCACGGTAGAACTTAGTATCTCTCCTTCCCCCCCAGTAAGGTCACGCACCAGACAGGAGGTATATTTGAAAACAGGAATGGGTTGATTACTACACTCTACAGTAACAGTTACATGGCAGTCTTTCTAGCTCTTCCCCACCTCCCTAGCAGAGGCAGAGGTAAGGTACACACTCACTCTCCCCCAAGGGGAAGAGGAGTAAGCCCAATATATAGCCTCTCCAATGTGTGACAAAAATGAACAGAAAGTGCGCAACTATTAAACAATACCACACACGTGAAGTGATAATACAGTGATATTAAAGGTATATTACGTGACCTAATATTCAGATTGGAGCGTCTGCAGCTGTGGTACCGGGGATGGCTCAGGGCACCCTCTAAAACGTTAGACAAAAACACAAAAGACACAGCGCACAACGCTCATAGTGCATTAAAGATATATTAAAACAACAAATAAATAGGGTAATTATTGTGCGTACATCAATAAAAATTCAGTTAGACATTTATGGGATATGTTACCCATCCACCAGCACTGCGACCCGGATCAGATGTCTTTAGCAGAGATCTTGCATCACACTGTGGACCGGATCAGCAGTCATCTACTGTTACTGGAGTCCGTGAGTAAGTCCCAGATTTAGAATGGGTAGATAAGGAGTCCTTTAAATGTCCCTGGTGAAGGTGAACAGTGTCCAGCCACAAGTGGCTCACTGGGGAACGGCCGTATCCTGCGGTCCTCGCGACGGCTGGTCTCTCTCCTCCCCACCTCGCTGGCACTTCCGGGTGATGACGTCACTCCAACTCGCGTCGCGTCACGTCAGAGTTCTACTCCGGTGGCCGGATCAGTATATGTGGGGGCAGAGAGTCCAATAGTACACTATCCTACGCATTTCGAAACCTTACGGAGGTTGGAGGGTGGAGTGGAGGGTGGAGGAGGGGGAGTGGAGGGTGGAGGGGGGAGTGGAGGGTGGAGGGGGGGAGTGGAGGGTGGAGGGGGGAGTCGAAGGTGGAGGGGAGGAGTGGAGGGTGTAGGGGGGGAGTGGAGGGGAGTAGGGTGGAAGGGGGAGGGGAGGGGAGGGGGGATGGGGGGATGGTGGAAGGGGAGGGTGAGTGGAGGGGGGAGGAACCTTATGGTTTCGAAACGCGTAGGATAGTGTACTATTGGACTCTCTGCCCCCACATATACTGATCCGGCCACCGGAGTAGAACTCTGACGTGACGCGACGCGAGTTGGAGTGACGTCATCACCCGGAAGTGCCAGTGAGGTGGGGAGAAGGAGAGAGACCAGCCGTCGCGAGGACCGCGGGATACGGCCGTTCCCCAGTGAGCCACTTGTGGCTGGACACTGTTCACCTTCACCGGGGACATTTAAAGGACTCCTTATCTACCCATTCTAAATCTGGGACTTACTCACGGACTCCAGTAACAGTAGATGACTGCTGATCCGGTCCACAGTGTGATGCAAGATCTCTGCTAAAGACATCTGATCCGGGTTGCAGTGCTGGTGGATGGGTAACATATCCCATAAATGTCTAACTGAATTTTTATTGATGTACGCACAATAATTACCCTATTTATTTGTTGTTTTAATATATCTTTAATGCACTATGAGCGTTGTGCGCTGTGTCTTTTGTGGGTTTTTTTTCTCCAATGTGTGACCTGCCTTCCTCAAGTGGGGGAAGGCACTCCCAACTTTAGGGCGGTCCTGCCCTTAAGTACAGCCAGACGGCGGGAACCCCGTTGTCCTAGCTACAACATGATGTACCACCCTCTGCTGTCACTCAAGTGCAGTTCCAAATGTGAGGGGGGAAAGCCCCATGCCAACTACTGGCAACCTGATAGTACCAGGTTTTACTGCCAGTCCATTGTATTGTATTGTATGTCTTTATTTATATAGCGCCATTAATGTACATAGCGCTTCACAGTAGTAATACATGTGGTAATCAAATAAATAACAGATAATATAAATAACAGATCATGGGAATAAGTGCTTTAGACATAAAAGTAACATTAAGGAAGAAGAATCCCTGCCCCGAGGAGCTTACAGTCTAATTGGTAGGTAGGGAGAACGTACAGAGACAGTAGGAGGGAGTTCTGGTAAGTGCGCCTGCAGGAGGCCAAGCTTTATGTATCATGTGTTCAGAATATCCACAGTGCTATTCATATGCTTCTTTAAGCAAGTGTGTCTTAAGGTGGGTCTTAAAGATGGTTAGAGAGGGTGCTAGTCGGGTACTGAGGGGAAGGGCATTCCAGAGGTGTGGGGCAGTCAGTAAAAAGGGTTTAAGGCGGGAGAGGGCTTTAGATTCAAAGGGGGTAGAAAGAAGACATCCTTGAGCAGAACGCAAGAGTCGGGATGGTGCATAGCGAGAAATTAGGGCTGAGATGTAAGGAGGGACAGAAGAGTGTAAAGTTTTAAAAGTGAGGAGAAGAATGGAGTGTGAGATGCGGGATTTGATGGGAAGCCAGGAGAGGGATTTCATGAGGGGAGATGCTGAGACAGATCTAGGAAAGAGTAGAGTGATTCTGGCAGCAGCATTTAGGATAGACTGTAGGGGAGACAGGTGAGAGGCAGGAAGGCCGGACAGCAGGAGGTTACAGTAATCAAGATGGGAGAGAATGAGGGCCTGAGTCAGAGTTTTAGCAGTCGAGCAACAGAGGAAAAGGCGTATCTTTGTTATATTGCGGAGGAAAAAGCGACAAGTTTTAGAAATGTTTTGAATGTGAGGGGCGAATGTGAAAGAGGAGTCGAGTGTGACCCCTAGGCAGCGTGCTTGGGCTACTGGGTGAATGATCGTAGTTCCAACAGTAATGTGGAAGGAGGTAGTAGGGCCAGGTTTGGGAGGAAGTATGAGGAGCTCTGTTTTAGCCATGTTGAGTTTAAGGCGGCGGAGGGCCATCCAGGATGATATAGCAGAGAGACATTCAGAAACTTTGGTTTGTACAGCAGGTGTAAGGTCAGGTGTTGAAAAGTATATTTGTGTGTCGTCAGCATAGAGGTGATAATTAAACCCAAAAGATGCTATTAGGTCACCAAAAGAGAGTGTATACAGAGAAAAGAGAAGAGGTCCCAGGACAGAGCCCTGGGGTACCCCCACAGAGAGATCAATAGTGTAGGAGGAGGTGTTAGCAGAAGAGACACAAAGTACGATGGGAGAGGTAGGATGAGATCCAGGATAGAGCTTTGTTCCGAATACCAAGAGTATGGAGAATGTGAAGGAGAGGAGGGTGATCCACGGTGTCAAATGCTGCAGAGAGGTCGAGTAATATGAGCAGTGTGTAATGACTTCTGTCTTTGGCAGCATGGAGGTCGTCAGTTATTTTAGTGAGGGCTGTTTCCGTGGAGTGAGCAGTGCGGAAGCCAGATTGTAGAGGGTCTAGGAGAGAATAGGTGTTTAGAAAATGGAGCAAGAGAGAATACAAGACGTTCAAGGAGTTTAGAGGCAAAAGGCAGGAGGGAGACAGGTCGATAGTTAGAAAGACAGGTAGGGTCAAGCTTGCTGTTTTTGAGTAATGGTATGACTGTTGCATGTTTGAAGGAGGATGGAAAGGTTCCAGAGCAGATGGAGGAGTTAAAAATGTGTGTGAGCGTACGGATTATAGTAGGAGCAAGAGGTTTTAGGAGATGGGAGGGAATGGGGTCAAGAGGGCAAGTGGTAGAGGGAGAAGAGGCGATCAACAGAGACACATCCTCCTCTGAGACAGTGGAAAAAGAGTCAAGGAAGGCAGGAGGAGAGTTAGGAAGAGGTGTAGGATGGGAGGAAGAAACACAGGGGATGTTCTGATGTATGGATTCCACCTTTTCCTTAAAATAGTCAGCAAAGTCCTGAGCGGAGATGGAGGAAGGAGAGGTAGCTGAGGGTGGTTTGAGTAGACTATAGATACTTAGAGTATCTCCCAAGGAATATAGAGAGAGAAAAGAGAGAACGCACAATAGTGTAGTACGATCTAAAATTGTATTGCACAACAGTAATAATGTGGATATTGCACTCACATTTTGCACAAAAGATATTTTCGTGGGAGAAGACAGCTGTAGTCAAACGGATGGTGCCGGTATTTCCAAACTACGGAGTACTTCCGCGTGCGTCACGTGTGCCCGCGTCACATCCTGTGATGTCTCAGGTAAGGGCGGAAGAGGCTGTCTTACATGTCAGTCTCCGTGGTTTGCCAACACCTTCCTCCAGTGTTCTCCCCAGCTCTGTCCCCTCCAACAGCTGATTCGATTCAACGCGTTTCGCTGTGGCTTCTTCAGGAGTCGGAATACTGAACCCCAAAGGCCTCCCTTATATATAGTCCATTATAAATACAGATGACCAATCAGGGGGCCCCACACGGCAAATACCAATCAATATGCAGCTTATATAGCAATCGCAAAGGAGATGTTATACAAAGTTATGATGATACACTTTACAAAAATAAACAGATACAAGCTATATATGCTAATACAAAAACAATCTAATTGCCCTAATCTAAATACAATTTATTAATAAAAAAATATATATATAAAAATAACATGAATAAAAACATAAATAACGACGCAAAAAACGATGCAAAAAAGAGGTAGATGTCTAAATGGATGAGGAAGATAGACATAATTAGATACATATATGAATACATCTAAATACATATGTACTTCAAACTGTGTTAAAAACTATGTTAAAAAAAGCACCAATGTCTATATCAACATTAAGACCCTTTGGAGTGAGGGTCTGCATTTTGTGGATCCAAAAAGTCTCCCTTCTAGCTAAATTATTTAATCTATTTCCCCCCCCTCCAATGTACCGGGACATGTTCTATACCTTTGAAGGTTAGAGACTTAGGATCAGAATGATGACTATACTAAAATGCTTAGAGACATTGTGCGTTAAAATACCCTTTCTAATGTTTAAAAGATGCTCTAAAATCCATACTTTTAAAGGCCTAGAGGTACGTCCTATGTATTGGAGACCACAAGGGCACTCCAAAACATAGATGACAAATTCTGTCTTACAATTAATATACCCCTCTATTTTAAAATTTTCACCAGTTGTATTGGATTTAAAACTGAATTTCTCTTTATCTTTTTGTATACATGCTTTGCATATATAGCAACCAAAAAAACCTTTAGGTTTGTCCAGCCATGTAGTGGTATCTTCAGATTTCTTCTTAAAAAACGTGGTTGGTGCCAGCTTACTTTTGAGATTGGGTGCTTTTCTAAAAATAACAACAGGTTTATTAGGTAAATGTTCATTTAAAACTATGTCATTTTGTAAAATATGCCAGTGTTTTCCTATTATATTTTTAATTTGTGATGCTTCTCTGTTATATTGTGTGAGGAAAGCCACATTAAAATTAATGTTTTGTTTTACATTTCTATCTTTTATACTCTATGTCTTTTCGGTCTACATCATCAGCTCTCTTAACAGCTTTATTAATAGTGGTCGGGTTGTATTTTCTTTCTTTAAAGTTATTTAAAAGGACTTCTGATTGTTCACGGTATACCAGTTCATCTGTGCAATTTCTTTTTAATCGTCTTAACTGTCCATATGGGATGTTTCTAATCCATTCTGGATTGTGGCAGCTACTTTCCATTATGAAATTGTTGCTATCTACCTTCTTAAAGAAGGTTTTGGTTTTTACTACATTATTTTCAACATAAATCGATAGATCCAGGAACTCTAGTTCTTCCTTGCTCCAGTTTGTTGTAAATCTAAGATTAAGAGTATTATCTCCCATATATGTGAAAAAAGCCTCAAGCTCATCTATACTGCCTCTCCATATGAACAGGATATCATCTATGAACAGCTTCCAGGAGACTAGGTTCGCACCAAATCTCTGGTTGGACCAAATATGGTCTTCTTCCCAGACCCCCATAAAGAGGTTAGCGTAACTTGGTGCGAACCTAGTCCCCATTGCGGTTCCTTGCTGTTGTAAATAATATCTGTTATTAAACCAGAAGTAATTTTTTTCTAAAATTAATGTCATAGACTCAAGCAAAAAATTAATCTGTTCTTCTTTCATCTCACTATCTTTTCTCAATATTCTATCAATTGCTTCTAACCCGTCACTATGTATAATGGAAGTGTAGAGGGATGTAACATCCGCAGTAACCAAAATAAATTCTTCACACCATTCTATATTATCTAAAATATTAATTACATCTGTAGTATCCTTTATATAAGATTTAAGAGAACTGACATATTTCTGTAAATAACAATCAATGTAATGGGATAAGTTACTCGTTAATGACTCTATACCTGATATAATAGGTCTGCCTGGTGGGTTTATTGGATACTTATGACTTTTTGGGAGAAGGTAAAAGAGAGGGATTTTAACGTTCTCTCTCCAGAGATAATTAAATTCTCCTTCATTCAGAATTCCCTGCTCTTTTCCTTTTAACAATAAAGTTTTCAGATCTTTGGAGAAACGTTTAGTTGGATTATCATTTAATACTATATAAGTGTCTGTATCTACTAAAATTCTATTCGCTTCTCCCTCATAATACATGCGATCCATAACTACAACTCCCCCACCCTTATCTGCTTATTTAATAACAATATTTTCATTGGCAGTAAGATCTTCTAAAGCTTCCCTTTCTTTTTGGTTAGATTGTGTTTAATTTTTGTAGGCTGTTGTGTAAGAAGATTAAAATCATTAATAACCATCTGATAAAATACTTCTAAAAAATGACCTTTCTCATGGCTAGGATAAAAAGTGGATTTTGGTTTTAATGTAGTATGTTTAAAATTTTCACTGGTTCTATTCAAAGGTAATTGTTCATTTGTATTACAGATTTCTCTCTTTAATGATGTTTGATTTAAAAAGCGTCTCTGTAAGGTAAGTTTTCTAAGAAATAAATTGGCATCAATAAAAAGTTTAAAATTGTTGGGACCAGCAGTGGGTGCAAATGTAAGACCCTTAGAAATGACATTTTGTTGGAATTCCGTTAAAATAACTTTACTTAAATTAAAAATATTCTTAGACCTATTTTGTATAGGCCGATCTAATATGTTTTGTCGTCCTCCTCCTCTTTTTCCTCTATTCTTCTCTTTTTTGTTTCTACTGGAGATTCCTCTACCTCTAATGGGGAGAAACGATTCCGTGTTGCCCACAAATCTGTGGACCTCCCTATTCCTAAAAAACTAGCCTGAACTGGTTCTGAAATAGTATCTCTCTTCAATCTATTGTCTTTAGAACTCCTTAATTCTTTATCTCTATGGCGAGAAGTATCTTCTCTTTTATGAAAGGGTTTTTGATATTTGGTATTAGGTTGTGAATGTACTCCAAATGGTACATCTGAAGTGCTTGCTATAGCATTCGCATCTCTATTCAAATTAGTGTTCTCTCTCTTGGAACTTTCCATCTTATTTGGTTCAGGATGAAATGCCTTATCAGGATTTCTTCTGGTATTCCAATTATATTTAATACCTTTGGCATAATCATCCTCATCCCTTTTGTATTTGTTCTGTTTGTTAGTAACTAGATTTTTCTCAAGGGTTTCTAACCTTTTTGTAATATTATATCATTTTCCTTAAATACAGGATGATTTATTAAAGGTTCTATTGTGTCCTTGATATTATTAACTTCCTTATCTAAAATGACCAATTTCTTTTGATGCTGTGAAATAATGAGCTTCATGAGTTCTTGTGATGCACGATCAAGAATATTTTCCCATGAACTCATAAATTCCACATCATCTAAATCAAAAGACGGTCTTTTCTTGAATCTTAAGCCTCGGGGGATAAGTTAACGCACAATGTCTCTAAGCATTTTAGTATATGTCATCATTCTGATCCTAAGTCTCTAACCTTCAAAGGTATAGAACATATCCCGGTACATTGGAGGGGGGGCAATAGATTAAATAATTTAGCTAGAAGGGAGACTTTTTGGATCCACAAAATCCAGACTCTCACTCCAAAGGGTCTTAATGTTGATATAGACATTGGTGCTTTTTTAACATAGTTTTTAACACAGTTTGAAGTACATATGTATTTAGATGTATTCATATATGTATCTAATTATGTCTATCTTCCTCATCCATTTAGACATCTACTTCTTTTTTGCGTCGTTTTTTGCGTCGTTATTTATGTTTTTATTCATGTTATTTTTATATATATTTTTATTAATAAATTGTATTTAGATTAGGGCAATTAGATTGTTTTTGTATTAGCATATATAGCTTGTATCTGTTTATTTTTGTAAAGTGTATCATCATAACTTTGTATAACATCTCCTTTGCGATTGCTATATAAGCTGCATATTGATTGGTATTTGCCGTGTGGGGCCCCCTGATTGGTCATCTGTATTTATACATGGACTATATATAAGGGAGGCCTTTGGGGTTTAGTATTCCGATTCCTGAAGAAGCCACAGCGAAACGTGTTGAATCGAAACAGCTGTTGGAGGGGACAGAGCTGGGGAGAATACTGGAGGAAGGTATTGGCAAACCACGGAGACTGACATGCAAAACAGCCTCTTCCGCCCCTACCTGAGACGTCACAGGATGTGACATGGGCACACGTGACGCACGCGGAAGTACTCCGTCATTTGGAAATTCCGGCACCATCCGTTTGACTACAGCTCTCCTCTCCCACGAATATCTTTTGTGTAAAATGTGAGTGCAATATCCATATTATTATTGTTGTGCAATACAATTTTAGATCGTACTATACTATTGTGCGTTCTCTCTTTTCTCTCTCTATATTCCTTGGGAGATACTCTAAGTATCTATACGATCTACATACATCACAAGCTTCCAGAACTACAACTATTACATTTTCCTAAGAGGGTATCCACTAAAGGGCTCTTATCAGAGAGAGATGGGTCTCTGATACGCCTATCTTATCTTACCATTTGTGAGTACCACCATTGCAGAGACTGTTTTTTGATCACTTATTTTTTCCTTACCATCTGCACTATTATTTTGTCTCTTTTTTTCATATTCTCACGAGTATCACAGCGCTCCTCCCAATTGGAAAACTATGCCTTATTGAAATCCCTGCTCTCTGATTGGATAATACCCGGAATTTTAACCAATCAGTAATGGTCTGGAATTTTTGGCACCTTGCCAAGTTTTTCACCCAATCAGCTTTCAGTTCCCTTTCATAAAGAGTGAGATTAGCTCTTAGACAGGGGAGGTGATTGGACAGGAGGCAGCAGCAAGGCACTGACACCTCCCCCACCCTGCCTGAAGAGAGCTCCGCACAGGGGAGTGAGGGGAAAGGTTGGGGTGTCTGGGGGGCCTGCTGTGTGTGTGTTTTGTGAGTGTAGAGGGTGGAGGAGGGCTACAGTGTGTTTTGTGAGTGTAGAGGAGGGGGACTGCAGAGTGAGTTTGTGTATATAGAGGTGGCTGCAGTGTGTGTGTGTGTGTATATATAGAGGGGGCTACTGTATGTGTATGTACAATTTCTTTTTAATAAACTTGCAGAAAAAGCATAAGAATGCAGACAATCATGCTGATAAAAATCAATATGACTACAAAAATGTATTTATTTTTATGAAAAATGTAAAAATAAATAAAAATAAGCCTACCTTTAGCCTATAATAGTAATAATCCCCTCAGAACAGGCATTACTGGCCAATAATGCCCTGGTTGGGTTAAAGTCCCTTGGCTTTGCCTCGGGCCTTCAACTCTTCCAGCCAGGGCATTATTGGCCAGTAATGCCCTGTTCTGAGGGGATTATTACTTAATTAATAGTCTGAACTTTGACCTGCCACAGAGTTTCATTTCATAAATGCCCCACTTTGTTGTGTATAATATTTGTTAACAAACCTAACTATACTGTACTTTATAATAATAAAATGTTTTTCTTATTTAATCTGGGGATCTCCCATAAGCCTGAACCCAGACATACACATCTTATTTCACCCATGTTTTCCTGCCATCTCTACCCCTGTAAAGTGTGTTAACCCTTAAGTTATTTGACTAACCTTAAGACATGCAACACAAATCAAGCATCCTAATAGTCTGAACTCATGGTTACTGTCCAAAACTCAGTCACTCCTACAACCCATTGTGACCAAGTACTGCCATCTACAGCACTTATTCCCTCACCTGCTGTCTCTGTAGGTTCCACCTCAAAACTCTTAGATTGTAAGCTCTTCGGTGCAGGTATTTCCTTTCCTATTGTCTGATTTTGCTGCACTTATTATATTATTATTCCCTGTACTGTATTCTTTGTGAAGCGCTAAGTACACTTTTGCCGCTATATAAATAAAGACATACAATACAATGATCTAATTTTGGTGCTTGGTGTACCAGGAGGTTATCCTCAAGGTCACAAACCACTACAGTAACACTGGTATTTGAATGAGGCACACCTGCTACAAAAGCAATGTAATTGATTTCAGATTCAATGACTCACTGATCCACTCATTCAGCCTAAATATGTGTACTGTACCTGTACGTGCGCGTGCATGCCCACACAGATGGGTGTGTAGAGTATATATTGTTTAGAAAATAAAAAGGAAAAAAGAATGGTGCACATAATGTGATCTCATAATATGTACACCACGTAACTCCAAAACTCCTCCTACTGACACTGCCAATGGAGCAAGCTAGGGCAGACTGGGAAAAATTGGAATAAAATGATTCGATACATTGGTGCAGGATGAAAATGCTCCGGTTCTGCATGGAAATTGCCTTGATACTTAACCGTAGATCCTCAGCGGTCAAATAAATGCTTAATCATCTGTTAATTTGGATTAACATATCGCTAAGTTCTAACGGGTAGCTTCAAAATGTATTAATGATGTGTTAAGTGTTGTGTGTAAGTAATAAAGGGTGATCGTTAACTTTAATGGATGTCTGTGCTAATGTTATGCAAAAGAGGTGAGGACCACCTCAACAGTCCGTTAAAATTATCACGGGAAATATCACATTGGTTAACGCATTTTTGAAGTGAAACTTCTTTGCTGGCAGGGGTGAATTTCTTTACTTGGAGACGGAAGTATGGTAACAGAAGTGACGTCATTGTGGGCAAAAGAAGCTGTTGCATGCGCGGCAGCCGTCAGGTGGTTCACATGTGCAGCAGCCACCGTGCACATGCGCAGTAACCAGAGCAGTAGCCGTCAGCACGCACATAAGTAGGTACAACACTTGCCCCCCCTTACTTTGGAGAACTGAGACACACGCACACAGAGGCACACAGACACACACGCACACACAGAGGCACACACACAGACACATATACACACAGAGACAAACACACACAGACACACACACAAGGAATTCACAGTTAGTATAAACATAGAAGTGCAAATAGCTAAAACAGGATGTGTGCTGCGCACGCACATTCAAAGCCAAACTTCTTTGTGTTTTGTCACTGAAATTGTTTTGATTTTAATTTAAAAAATCACCATCACAAATACAATTTCTGTGACAAAACAGTGACAAAAGGCAAAGAAGTTTCACTTACTGTAAAATGTGCGTGCTCGGTACACACATATTATATATATATATATTTTTTAAGTTGTGGCTATACCTGGTTTTAGGTGGATTCCGCTACTTCTGAACATGCCAAACTGTGCGGTTTGGCACTGACAATTTCAGAGCTAGTAGAATAGACCACTTTGCTTTTAAAGACCCTGTTATGCCCCCTATAAACTACTAGCGAAAACCTGATTAGGTGGCATAATGGACTGCGGTCTTAAACCAGTTCAGTGAGAACAATGCATTGAGCTGCATAGTCTGTCATATAAAAAGGTGCTAACAAAACAACAGTCATGCTACCAAAGGATTAAAAGCCTATGATGCTCCTATATTTGTATGGTATGCACATCACACTGTCTGACTTCTGTGATCCATGCACTGCCAGAAGCATAGCAAGAATATGAATGCTCTTACAGTACATTAGGCATAAAAGTGTAAAACCATTATACCTTGTAGATCAGTATAACAATATAGTGATTTCATAAACAAGATTGCAACCCAATTGTGAACAAACTTAGTATACAGAACATTTAATGATGAAGCCACAATACAAAATTAAAAAAATTAAATACATACAGATGTAGCATCATGGTCGATCGCGTAGTAGGCCCGGTATCTGCCACGGGAATGGTCCTATTACCCATGTGCTCATGGAATACCTGCGACCAGACTAATGGCCCATCAGGATCAATACAGCCCATGTCACTGCTTCTGAATGGGACTCCCGCTGTGTGAATCCTACCGGACTGCATCAGTCTATAAGACACGCGCAGTGAGAGTAGAAAGAATCAGACAGAATCAGTCACTCTCTCAGCTCATCTCTAACAGTCAATCGCGCTGCTTTTATTTTAACACAGTATTGAAGAGGGGGGGGGGGGAAGCTGTGGAGCTAAACCCGTATTAATTTCAGCCTCAGAGACCCCCTGTTTCCAGAGTTACAGGCCCCGGTATGAGGTGCCGATATCTCTGCCATGGTTAAATGTCCCATGTCACGTGTCCAGGACATTTAAACAATGCAGAAGATGATGTCACAGGCCTTATATAAGTCCAGTCACGTCTCATTTGACTCCAAAAATCCATCAGATCAACATCTTCTGAACCTTTTGGAAAAGAAAGAAGAAAAGGATGAAGAAAAGAAAGAAGAAAGATCTACTAACCAGGGCCTCCTCTGCAAGCAACTGAGGATTATGTACTTCTTCGCATCATGCTGCTGAGGATCATTGCGTCATGGGGCAAGAGTTGGTGCCGCAGTTAGATGAGCAGGATAAATGTTCATCCCGGCAAGGGTAACATTGATTGTATTTTATTTCATCGTGTATTTTTTTTTTAGTATGCCCGTTGACTGACAATGTGTTTATCTATGCCCCTTTGAGGGTATAGATAACCACAATGACTATCAATGCGTTTTTTGGCATACTTTTTATTTTATTTAACTGTAATGTATTTTATTTTGTGGTTGTTTTTTAACTTGCCCATTCATTGCCATTGTGGCAATCCATGTCCATATTGTGGGCATGGTTTACTGCAATGAAAATCAATGGGTAGAGGGGGTGGGGGTAGTTGCTTTGATGAGGGTTGTTAGGCCTCCCTGGTGGGTAGTGGGAGAGGGGGGGGAGTTAATCCCTTAATTACTATTGTGGTTAATAACCGCTATGGTGATTAAGGGTTACAGGCAAGTAGTTATTTTTTTTATTTTACTGTCGGTGCACTCTGAAGACGAGGAGGATGATCTTCATCCTGGCCAGGGTAAGTACAACTTTTATTTACTATGTGTTGGCTGGGTAATGTTCTATTTTTAATGGACAAATGTGCCATTATTCAGATCTGAGGTATTTTGCCCATTGCTGTACTGCCTGTGTTTGGGGGAGGGCGGTCGTTGTTGTGATAATCCTGATTGGCCATTAACCCCTGCTAATGCACTGTGCCATGAACGTTCGATTCATGGGCGTGGTTCACCAGCACATGTCCTGCAGCTGCTGACCTGCTGACTGCATTAGCCACTAAGGTAATAAAGATCGCCTTTTACGTGGGCCGTGATGTGGGATATTTAAACTTGCAGGAGATACCGGAACCCAATACGAAGGCCTGTACATCTGGAAGCAGGGTTTCCCCAGACCTGAAATTAATGTGGGTCAGTTCCACAAAAAACCTGCTTCAATACTACAGTATTGTGACAGTAGGTGGTAGCCTGTCTGCATAATAAAGGTTAAGCCCAACTGGTTACCCATGAAACTGTAGGTCCCTGGCAGCGAAGTAGCACCATAAGCCAGGGATCATGTAAGTTAAACGTTAGTGCCACCTGCTTTTCCACTTTTCATGATCCCCCTAGCCCCAGATTCCTGAAACTTCAGGAGTGTAAGTCTTAGGTGGGATATTTGCGTAGAAATACAGTTATTTTGTTTGCAGGAGTTGGGGGCCAAAGTTACCGGTAGTCCCCTAATTCTCCCCGGTGAGCAGGCATGATTTGCCGGTATATGGGTTGAATTATACCGGGGCTACCCAGTGTCCCCCAGGCTCCTGGTGTTCGAGCCCTGATATCCCAGAACCATTTCGTTCACAGGTATGGGTCTTCCCAAGTCATATTATGTATTAAAATGTTTTATCATATGGGACGGGGGAGTGGTATTAAAGGGGTCACCCCCATTAGGCACCCCTTTCCACCGCCTGGGATGTGAGGGGTTAACCAGAAATGTACCCTTAATACATATGTTCTCCTGCTTCACAACCGAAAGGTATGTCCCGTGGTTATCATGTTTCCCACATTTAGAGGGAATTCATGTATTTTTATTCCCCTGCCTCTGGGCAAACTGTGTTCTATTTGATAGAAATGTATATGGGTCCAATTATTGGTGTTTGTGCCTTTAGAGTGTATGCAGCAACCACATACACTGGGATCAGGTCGGCAGGGAAAGGGTTAATTGCATTGACATGTTTATTGCCCTTTATGCCCTTTCCCGCCTTTGCAGTCTCCATTATGCAGCATATCCATACAGTAGGTCGCCATTGGAGCCCCATGTAATCCTATGGAGATACCGGCGATTTGGGCCCGATATCACAGAAGATTTGGCGCCCGAGAGGAGGAGCGGCGTTTCCCCATCGAAAGTGAATGGAGTGATGCATTTCAATGGGGATTCCTCGAGGCCGACCTCCGGAAACGAGCTGGCAGCCAGCCAGACCGCAAAACCGCAAAAGTGGAAACAATGCCTTGGAAAGAGCTTTGATCAGGCCTCGGTCAAGTTTACGTCCAATTTGCGTGGGGAACTTGTGTTCTAGGGCATCCCGGAATAAAATTATTTTTGCCCCTAGACCCTAGGAACCCTCTCACTCGACCCCAACCGGGTCCGAAAATGAATGGTGGCGAGAAAGGATCGCACTCGCCACGAGGGTCGCACCATTGTCCACAATGGCGGAGAAAGCCGCGTGGCTTTCAAACACTAAGGGGCCTATGCAGAGAGCAGCGCTATTTCAAACTCGCCATTTTTTGGAGAAAATCGCGCAGAAAACAGCAGAAAATGGCGAGTTACGAAAAACGCGCCAATTTTTTTTTTCTATTTCTAAAACTCGCCTCGCGGCTGGCGAGAACCTCCATCTCGCCAGTTTTAAAAATATCCTTATGCAAAGAGGCGCGAACGGCATCTAGCGGCTCTTCGCGCCAATAAAATGGCGCGATTGTCTCCTTTTTGCCTCGCCAGAAAAAGTTGGCAAGAAGCTGCCGCTCGCGGCCATAGCAAAGGGAAAAAAAAGGCGCGAATTTTTTTTAACACATTTCTGCAGCGCGCATCTCGCCAATTTAAACTCGCCACACGCATTCATGTTAAACATAGCAGAATTCGCACATTTCTGCATATGGAGAATAAAACTCTCCAAAAAAGCTACTTTTTATTATACTCGCCAATTTTAAAATTCGCTGCTCTCTGCATAGGCCCCTAAGTGGAAAACAGTGTAAACTGAAAACCCATAACTCTGGTTCCGTAGGGACCAGAGGGCTGGGATTTGGCCAGCATGTAGTCACTGCTCCGGCATGACTGCATGGCAATTTCCAGCCCTCTCCCCTCAACCGAACAGAGTAGGGTTAACTGTAAAAAAGTGTGTGTTTCCCATTGACTCCAATGGTAGCGGAGGTCCCATTGAATCCTATAGCGGCGCCGGCCCATGCATTTCCTGTGGCGGCGCCGGCCCTATTGATTCCAATGGAGGTAAAAGCTGCGAGGTAAACAGCTAAGTTAAAACCGGTAAAAACCTGACGTCCATAACTCCGGTTCTGTACGGACTTGAGAGCTGGGATCTGGCCAGCATGTAGTCACTGCTCCGGCATGGGTGCATGGCAAATTCCGACCCTCTCAGAGCAACAGAACGGAGTCAGGTTAATTGTTTAGTTTGGGTTTCTGCCATTGACTTCAATGGAAGAGAAATGCAATTTCTATACAGTAAATGTGCATTTAAAGTGTATTTCTATAACTCCGGTTCGGTGGGTCCCAGCGAGCTGAAAATTGGCCACCGTGTAGAATCTCCTCCAGCATGAGGATCTGGCAATTTGTAGCCCGCATGGCCCAGCCGAACGGATTATTTTAATATATATGTATAACTGTAGAAATATACTGTATTTGGTGTCTAGCCTAAAAGCCTGGGAAAGATACTGGCTCTGCAGTATGTTAATGTTCAGGGGCACCTATATGTCTACAACAGGCCCCCTGATAAAAGGCTTCCCCACCCTAATTATGTATGCTAGGGCGGAGAAGAGCATGACTTGAGTAGTTCTGTAGGTGTTAGAAATCACACCTCCAAACAAAGGTTTTCATGTCCAGGGACCCAAAAGGCAGACTAGGAGATGCCAGTCTTTTGGGAGTGGGGCTAGGGAAATGATCCCCTGATTAGAATAATGCCCACCCCTATGGGCAGGTATTACCTTGCTTCCCATGTGAGCTTGCAAGGGGTAATTGAGTGTAGGTAATTGGTAACCAATACCTGACACCCAATATTAAGGGATAGGGCTAGTGTGGTATGTCATTTTTGTAACAAACGGTAAAGAAAATGGGATTTGCTTTAGTAAATACCGTTTTTAGACAAATTTCATATTTCATACCATGAGGTAGGAAAATACACATTCGATGTTATAATTTTATTATCGACATTTAGTGAATAGGTCCCATAGTTTCCCCAAACATGTTTCATCTGTACATTCTAAGGATCCAACTAGTCTCAGAATCATGGGACGACTCCAAACTAGAAGGGGATAGATTCATGTTTCTCTGTATTAGAGAGTCTTTCTGGATCTCTAATATCGGGTCTTTTTATTTTTATGGTGCAACTCATCAACATTGTACTGCTAAAAATAACACATTTTTTTACCATTGCTCGATGGCCACCAAAAACAAAAACAACATCAAATTAATCCAAGGCCCAATGGCCCAATGGCCCAATGGCCCAATAGCCCAAAAAAGATCAAAAATAGGAACTGACCAATGGCCTATTTGTATTTCAATCCCGATTATCCTATTTATCATTCATGCCCATCCATGGACCTGCAATGGGGGAATCCTCAACTTAATCTAAATCCAAGGACCCTCTGTTGATTGAAGATTCTTCTTTTGTAAGAATTTCTTTTCTTCTTATAAGTGGTCTCCTTTCTTCTTCTTGCATCTTCAGCCACCAGATGTGGCTTCCACGTTGACTTCCAGTTATGTGAAGGACCTAGTCTTTTAGAGTGGCTAGGGCCATTGCAGAAGTTGTGTCATAGCAAAGCATGGTACAGCAACCAAGCTCCCCTGTTTGCAAAATCCGTAATGTCATCATAAATGGAGGTAAAATGATTGGTTTATGTACCTTGTTTCCCTATGACATGTATTCTGCAATAACCCAAGCCACAGGGGGGGTATGTTTATTGGGGGGGTAGGGTGTAGTTTCCCTGAGAAGGTAGTTAGGTCCCCCAGGGGGGTTGATAGTAATAACACCCAGTATTTACTAGGTCATTGTGTGATGCTGTCTCTGAGGCTGATAAAATTGTCTTGCCTCTCCCCCATGCCACTTTGACAGTAACAGTACTCAGTATCAGGGCCATGCACTTTTGATAATCATGCTGGTGATAATGATGAAGATGACAAACCATGATAATGTACAGTAGCATTGGCTACTGTTCTCCAATAACAGTATGTGCGTTTTCTGATGCTGCGGAGGGTGGTGCGGGCTATTGTTGTTTTTTTTTTTAATTTCAGATACTGAAAATATAGAAAATTTGTAGTCACTCTTTCTTTTTAATGTACTTCTGTGAGTGCTGAGAAGCATCACTAGTGCTAGAATTTGTAGTAGCCAATGCCATGGCTATCTTCTTCTCACAGAGAGATTGACTACTCCTATCATTAGGATAATCATCAACACCTCCTTCACACATCACACCGCCAAGGTCACAGCTGTCGTTGCAGCAATGATAACATAATTATCACTATAAGACTTCTCATTCACACCCATCGGTGTTCAGTTTGTGCACTACCAAAACCACAGTGTGCTCAAATACCTTAACTACACGCTCTTAAACTTAATCTACTGCTGCGGCAGCTTTTATTCTTACTAATCACCGGCTTTTACCTGGCATGTTCCTGGAATGCCACGCAGTTCACCTGGAGCATGCTGGGCTCCTTTTGCCTTCCCAGCCAGGCGCATGCCCGGCTGACGCGCGGTTGATGTGTTAATTGATAATGGTTCAGGATTTACTAGGCTGCAATGCTTCGCGTGTCCGACAGATGGCATAAATTCATGAATTGTAATGCAGTATATATGTATATATATATATATATATATATATATATATATATATATATATATATATTTATTTATATATATATATACTGTATAACAACAACCCCTATAACCCCTAACATACAGTACTGTACACATACAGTACTGTATATGCACATCAATGATACTGTAGGCCGGCGGGGCGAGATGTGTTTGCAGCAGAGAGAGAACCGCTGCTCTCTCTGCGCAAATATCGGCACATTAAAAATTATTTAAAATACATTTTTATTCATAGTGTAGATGTGCAGGGGGTCTCCGGAGCTGAACCGCATTGGTTTCAGGTCCGGGGACCCCCTGCTCCCCGAGATACAGGCCCCTTTATGAGGTGCCGGTATCCCTCTGCATTTAAAAATCCCGATCACGTGACCGCGGCATGTAAACAAAGCAGAGGGATACCGGCACCTCCTAAAGGGGCCTGTATCTCGGGGAGCAGGGGGTCCCCGGACCTAAAACCACAGCGGTTCAGCTCCGGAGACCCTCTGCACATGTACAGTATAAATAAAACACATATATAAATAAACACTCGTTCCTTACCTTAGCGGCTATGTGCTATGGTAACGAAGCAGCATTTCTGTATTTTAATAATATTGTACAGTGAGCAGGGGGTTCCCTGAGCCAGAAATTAATGCTCAGGGGACCCCCTGCTCCTGCACAATATTATTAAAATACAGAAATGCTGCTTCATTACCATAGCTGATAGCCGCTAAGGCAATGAAGGGGTTAACCCACCTTGCCCGCTTTATTGTGGGTAGCGGGGGTGGGTGAATGGGGTATTTGGCCCTTGGTGTGAGTTTAGGACTTGCGGGGGGGTTGCGGGTGCACTTAACCCCTTCACGACCGTAGCAGTTAATACCGCTACGGTCATGAAGGGGTTAACCCCTACCGCTACCCCCCGCAAGCCCTAAACAACCATCGTTGGGGCTAATACCCCCTTCACCCACCCCCGCTAACCACAATAAAAAAAATTCCCACACAGCAGCAGCACAAAAAATAAATAAATAAATCTAAATAAATAAATACATGAATATAAATAAATACATTTAAAATACATTTTAATTCATAGTGTAGATGTGCAGGGGGTCTCCGGAGCTGAACCGCATTGGTTTCAGGTCCGGGGACCCCCTGCTCCCCGAGATACAGCCCCCTTTATGAGGTGCTGGTATCCCTCTGCATTTAAAGGTCCCGATCACGTGACCGCAGCACGAAAACCAAGCAGAGGGATACCGGCACCCTGTAAAGGGGCCTGTATCTCGGGGAGCAGGGGGCCCCCAGACCTAAATAATAAATAAATAAATAAATATATATGTATATATATACAGTATATATATATATATATATATATACAGTATATACAGTATATATATATATATATATATATATATATATATATATATATATATATATATATATATATATACAGTATATATATAATAACAATCCCTATCCATATATATATATATATATACTGTATATATATAAATATATATACAGTATATACACACTCATGATGAACCAATATACAAATAAATGTAGAAGTGTTATCAAAACCATACTGTCCTACAAATAACACTTCTCCATACAGACACACTACATTACAATGAATTTCCTTTAATAATCCTAACTGATTTTACAATCTAAATCATCAAATGACAAAGAAAAACCTCACATTCCAATCAATACATTGCATTTACATTGTATTTATGATGCATAAAATCTATGCACCATATACATTCTGCAAATGAATGTGAACAATATCATTGCAAGCAAAATACAGATAACTCCAAACAAGTCAACTATTTTAAGCAATCAAGTAAACAAAAATCAATATATAAGTACCAACTAGAATACAACATTTAAAACCAACGCTAACCCTTACAATACCAAGGATTACATCTATCTAATTGTAAAAAACATTATACTGTACACACATTGAAGCATTGCAATAAACAACATACAGTACAGTACATCCCCTGTATCACCCTGCCTTGAGTGTAATCTGTGTAAAGCCCCCTCCCCCCTAATGTTTCTGTTAAATCTCTCTACCTTCAGTGTAATCTGTTTAAAGCCCCTTCACCCCTAATGTTTCTGTTAAATCTCTCTGCCTGTGTTTCTGTGAGTGCAGTTTATGTAAATGTGGGGAGGGGGAGGGGGATCCCGATGTTCATATAATGCAGCGCCTCACTGCCAATGGCCCACCCCGTGAGGCCTAACCACCCTCACCCACTACCCACAAGGGAGGCCTACCCACATACCGTTGCCCCTCCCTACCCCCCATCCTGCCCATGGCCCCTCCGCTGCTGCAAAAAAGACACAAAAATGAAAACATTCAAAGTAATGTCCCCTAACCCCTTAATCACCATAGCGGTTATTACCCGCTACAGTCATTAAGGGATTAACCCACCCTCACCCACCACTCGGGATGCCTACATACCTTCCCACACTAACCCCCCCCCCCATGAGGCCTAACCACCCTCACCCAGTACCCACAAGGGAGGCCTACCCACATACCGTTGGGGAAACCCCCCCACCCCCAGTACCCACAATAAAAACAACACAGTGACCCCCAATACACATCATCCTATTTATTAAATACATTACCCACCCCCTGTGCCCCCCATAAATACATGATTTATTCTTTTACATACAGGGTTCATAACGCAGCCCCACGCGAGTCCCCGGTGGACTGGCGGGGCACCTGGACAGACCTACAGGGTACCAGCAGCCCTTTTTAAACAGGTTCTGGAGGCGTGCTGGTGGGTCCCGCCAGCACCATGGCCCCCAGGTTGTCTCCTTGGGTCACCGTGGGCCACAATTGGGTCCCCATGGTAGGCCCAAGGATGTCTGGGAGCCCCGGGTCAGACCCACAGGTGTCTGCAGGGCCTCGGGTGGTTCCCACGGGGGTCTGGGGAACACACGGGTGCTCACTACGGGTCCACGGTGCCCCCACAGAAGTGGGACCACACATCATCATCCCTGCACCTATGGGTCGGCGGTGCCCCCACAGAAGTGGGACCACACAGCTTCATCCCCGCAGACTACGGGTCGGCGGTGCCCCCACAGAAGTGGGACCACACAGCTTCATCCCCGCATGTGTCACCCGTGGAACCACCAGCCTGGTACCCGTGGGATACCCGAGGAAACCACAGGTGGTCTCCAGAGGTCCCACGCAGTACCACGGAACAAACCCTGAATGTAAAAAAATAAACCTGGCCTATACATTCAATACATACACCACCCCCCCCCCCAACACCTACAGTACAATAATGTGCAAAATATCTATTATCCAGATATGGATAATAGATTAATTGCCCATTATTAAAAACATTAACTAGCATATTCAAATAAATAAAGTACTACTGACCTCATCAATACGAAGTATCCGTCGCCAGCAACATCCTTGTCTTGTCCACAAAATACATTGCCAAAACAAAGCCAATACATTGCAATTACATTCAGATATCAATTAACCCCTTAAACACCTTATCGGATAATAACCGCAAAGGTAATTAAGGGGTTAAGCC
Organism: Ascaphus truei; assembly: GCF_040206685.1. Classification (NCBI taxonomy): domain Eukaryota; kingdom Metazoa; phylum Chordata; class Amphibia; order Anura; family Ascaphidae; genus Ascaphus; species Ascaphus truei. The sequence goes on along the minus strand of NC_134484.1, from coordinate 392,805,805 downwards.
ACACTGGCCCGATACCCACCCTTCACCCATGAATTTGTACAGTGGCTTCATCATGCAACTATATATACAGTATATATATATATATATATATATATATATATATATACAGTATATACACACACATGATGAACCAATATACAAATAAATGTAGAAGGGTTATCAAAACCATACTGTCCTACAAATAACACTTCTCCATACAGACACACTACATTACAATGAATTTCCTTTAATAATCCTAACTGATCTTACAATCTAAATCATCAAATGACAATGAAACACCTCACATTCCAATCAATACATTGCATTTACATTGTATAAATGATGCATAAAATCTATGCACCATATACATTCTGCAAATGAATGTGAACAATATCATTGCAAGCTAAATACAAATACTGTACTCCAAACAAGTCAACTATTTTAACCAATCAAGTAAACAAAAATCAATTAGCAATCATTATTTACATCCCTAAACAATTGACAGTCCATCCCGAACAATGAAACAATTAACTAATTCACGCCTCGAGCAGAACAATTCAGCATGTGAAAAAAATATAAGTACCAACCTGAATACAAACTTTAAAACCAAGGCTAGCCCTGACCTCCCTCAAACACACAATAGAATATCAACAATTACATCTATCTAATTTTAAAATACATTAAACTCACAATAAAGCATAGCTGCATAGTCAAATTAATTTAAAACACATGAAAGAAAGCTTTTAAAACAACATCATTTCTTACACTGTATGTATATATCTCTCTAGACATATATACATACATACATACAGTGGCAAGAAATGATATACCATAAAAAAAAAAAAAAAAAAATACACATGTTAAAAAAGCTTTTAAAAAAATTAACAAGTTAAATAAAATACATTTCTTTAGTTCACTTACCATTACTTGCCCCCACCGACTCCTGTTGCGCAGCTTACTCACGAACAAATCCACGAACAGGAACCCATAAAATAAAAAAACATAAAATAATAAACATTAAACTAAAAATCCAAATCAATCCACGGGTCTTCTACTTGTAATCCATCTTTATCGTCATCTGTATTCTTCTTTCTTTTATCTTCTTCCGGGCGGGGCGGGGTCTTCTTTCCATCTGCGGCCACGCCCTGGCATTCTTTCTTGTCCGGAGGTATTTCCTCCGCGGCGTCTGGCTTCAAAATGAGACGACATAGGCTTTTAAAGGCCTATGACGTCACATTTTCGTCATATGGTTCCCACCGCCCTGATTGGGCCGTGAAAACCATGTGTTTTGGCGATAAAAATAAAAATGATGACGTCACTTAAAGGCAATGAAAGCACAGCCAATCAGAATGGCTTTGCTTCAATTGCCTTTAAGATGACATCATGAAAAGACACATGGCCGCCCTCACATGGTATGGTAGCCAATCAGAGCGTGGGAACTCCATCCCTACTCTGATTGGCTCTAGTATACCATGTGACAGAGGCTTGGGGGGGAAAAGGATGTGACGTCATTGAAAGCTTGTCACATGGTACTAGAGCCAATCAGAGCGTGGGAACTCCATCCCTACTCTGATTGGCTGTAGTACGTCACATCCTTCCCCCCCCCAAGCCTCTGTCACATGGTATACTAGAGCCAATCAGAGTAGGGATGGAGTTCCCACGCTCTGATTGGCTACCATACCATGTGAGGGCGGCCATGTGTCTTTTCATGACGTCATCTTAAAGGCAATTGAAGCAAAGCCATTCTGATTGGCTGTGCTTTCATTGCCTTTAAGTGATGTCATCATTTTTATTTTTATCGGCCAAAACACATGGTTTTCACGGCCCAATCAGGGCCGTGGGAACCATATGACGAAAATGTGACGTCATAGGCCTTTAAAAGCCTATGTCGTCTCATTTTGAAGCCAGACGCCGCGGAGGAAGGACCTCCGGACAAGAAAGAAGGCCAGGGCATGGCCGCAGATGGAAAGAAGACCCTGCCCGGAAGAAGATAGAAGAAAGAAGAATACAGATGAAGATAAAGATGGATTACAAGTAGAAGACCCGTGGATTGATTTGGATTTTTAGTTTAATGTTTATTATTTTGTATGGTTTATTATTTTATGGGTTCCTGTTCGTGGATTGGTTCGTGAGTAAGCTGCGCAACGGGAGTAGGTGGGGGCAAGTAATGGTAAGTGAACTAAAGAAAAGTATTTTATTTAACTTGTTAATTTTTTTAAAAGCTTTTTTAACATGTGTATTTTTTTTTGTGGTATATCATTTCTTGCCACTGTATGGTATGTATGTATATATGTCTAGAGAGATATATACATACAGGGTAAGAAATGATGTTGTTTTAAAAGCTTGATTTGATGTGTTTTAAATTAATTTGACTATGCAGCTATGCTTTATTGTGAGTTTAATGTATTTTAAAATTAGATAGATGTCATTGTTGATATTGTATTGTGTGTTTGAGGGAGGTCAGGGCTAGCCTTGGTTTTAAAGTTTGTATTCCGGTTGGTACTTTGTATATTTTTTCACATGCTGAATTGTTCTGCTCGAGGCGTGAATTAGTTAATTGTTTCATTGTTCGGGATGGACTGTCAATTGTTTAGGGATGTAAATAATGATTGCTAATTGATTTTTGTTTACTTGATTGGTTAAAATAGTTGACTTGTTTGGAGTACAGTATTTGTATTTAGCTTGCAATGATATTGTTCACATTCATTTGCAGAATGTATATTGTGCATAGATTTTATGCATCATAAATACAATGAAAATGCAATGTATTGATTGGAATGTGAGGTTTTTCTTTGTTATTTGATGATTTAGATTGTAAGATCAGTTAGGATTAGTTAAGGAAATTCATTGTAATGTAGTGTGTCTGTATGGAGAAGTGTTAGTTGTAGGACAGTATGGTTTTGATAACCCTTCTACATTTATTTGTATATTGGTTCATCATGTGTGTGTATATACTGTATATATATATCTGTATATATATATATATATATATATATATATATATATATATATATATATATATATCTCTGTATATATATATATATATATATATATATATATATATATATATATATATATATATATATATATTATATATATTGTATATATATATACACTACCGACACACTTTATTGAAGTGTGGTCGGTACCGCAAGCCGGGAAATCTCCCGGCTTGCTAGTGGCCGCCCCTCGGCGTGCCGCGCGTCATAGACGCGCGGTCACGCGTCATCGGGAGCGTGCGCCCCCTGCACGCGTGTCCAGGGGCTCCCCGAGGGAGCCCTGGTGTCCCGCGATCGCGGGACAGCGGCAGGGGGTTCCGGGGGACCCGGCGGACCCGGCAGCGGTAGGGAGAGCGCCCCGATCGGAGGGCGCTCTTCCGCTGCTTCGGCGCGCGCCCGTCACACTCGGGCGCGCGCCAGGCTACTGCTGCGGCACAGAATGGGCAAATGCTCGAATAAACTGTGCCGCAGCAGTATATATATATTGTATATATAGTTGCATGATGAAGCCACTGTACAAATTCATGGGTGAAGGGTGGGTATCGGGCCAGTGTGGCTTAACCCCTTAATTACCTTTGCGGTTATTATCCGATAAGGTGTTTAAGGGGTTAATTGATATCTGAATGTAATTGCAATGTATTGGCTTTGTTTTGGCAATGTATTTTGTGGACACGACAAGGATGTTGCTGGCGACGGACACTTCGTATTGATGAGGTGAGTAGCACTTTATTTATTTGAATATGCTAGTTAATGTTTTTAATAATGGGCAATTAATCTATTATCTATATCTGGATAATAGATATTTTGCACATTATTGTACTGTAGGTGTTGGGAGGGGGGGGGGGTGTATGTATTGAATGTATAGGCCAGGTTTATTTTTTTTACATTCAGGGTTCGTTCCGTGGTTCTGCGTGGGACCTCTGGAGACCACCTGTGGTTTCCTCGGGTATGCCACGGGTACCAGGCTGGTGGTTCCATGGGTGACACATGCGGGGATGAAGCTGTGTGGTCCCACTTCTGTGGGGGCACCGCCGACCCGTAGTCTGCGGGGATGAAGCTGTGTGGTCCCACTTCTGTGGGGGCACCGCCGACCCGTAGGTGCGGGGATGATGATGTGTAGTCCCACTTCTGTGGTGGCACCGCGGACCCGTAGTGAGCACTCGTGAGTTCCCCAGACCCCCGTGGGAACCACCCGAGGCCCCGCAGACACCTGTGGGTCTGACCCGGGGCTCCCAGACATCCTTAGACCTACCGTGGGGACCCAATTGTGGCCCACGGTGACCCAAGGAGACCACCTGGGGGCCATGGTGCTGGTGGGACCCACCAGCAGGCCTCCAGAACCTGTTTGAAAAGGGCTGCTGGTACCCTGTAGGTCTGTCCAGGTGCCCCGCCAGCCCACCGGGGACTCGCGTGGGGCTGCGTTATGAACCCTCTATGTAAAGGAATAAATCATGTATTTATGGGGGGGCACAGGGGGTGGGTAATGTATTTAATAAATAGAATGATGTGTATTGTGGGTTACTGTGTTGTTTTTATTGTGGGTACTGGGGGTGGGGGGGGGGGGTGTTTCCCCAACGGTATGTGGGTAGGCCTCCCTTGTGGGTACTGGGTGAGGGTGGTTAGGCCTCACAGGGGGTGGGGGGGTTAGTGTGGGAGGGTATGTAGGCATCCCGAGTGGTAGGTGAGGGTGGGTTAACCCCTTAATGACTTTAGCGGATAATAACCGCTATGGTGATTAAGGGGTTAGGGGACATTACTTTGGATGTTTTAATTTTTGTGTCTGTTTTGCAGAAGTGGAGGGGCCATGGCCAGGATGGGGGGGGGGGGTAACGGTATGTGGGTAGGGGGTGAGGGTGGTTAGACCTCACAGTATGCACATCGGGTCCCCCCCCCCTCCCCACATTTACATACACTGCACTCACAGCAACACAGGCAGGGAGATTTACACTGGCGACACACTTTATTCGAGCTTGGCTAGTCCCACGAATTCGGGTATACCCGGGTGTATTGAGGTTTGTGACTGTTTTCTGCCCGAGTGCATTGAGTTATTTTCCAAGCAGGGATTGAAGCATTTTATTCCCGCTGGCTGCAATACTGCACAGTATATATATAAACTGCATTAAATTCATGAATTTATGCCATCTGGTAGACACGCGAAGCATTGCAGCCTATTAAATCCTAATCATTATCATTTAACAGATCAGCCGCCCATCAGCCAGGCATGAACCCAGGCTGGGAAGGCAAATGCAACGGGGCTTGTCAGAGGTTAGGAGTGGCGCATTCCAGGTATCTGCCAGGTACATACCGGGTATTTGCTCGAATAAAGTGTGTCGGTGCAGTAACAGAAACATTAGGGGGAGGGGGCTTTAATCAGATTACACTGAAGGCAGAGAGATTTAACAGAAACATTAGGGGGGAAGGGGGCTTTACACAGATTACACTCAAGGCAGGGAGATACAGGGGATGTACTGTACTGTATGTTGTTTATTGCAATGCTTCAATGTGTGTACAGTATAATGTTTTTTAAAATTAGATAGATGTAATCCTTGGTATTGTAAGGGTTAGCATTGGTTTTAAATCTTGTATTCTGGTTGGTACTTATATATTGATTTTTGTTTACTTGATTGGTTAAAATAGTTGACTTGTTTGGAGTTATCTGTATTTTGCTTGCAATGATGTTGGTCACATTCATTTGCAGAATGTATATGGTGCATAGATTTTATGCATCATAAATACAATGTAAATGCAATGTATTGATTGGAATGTGAGGTTTTTCTTTGTCATTTGATGATTTAGATTGTAAGATCAGTTAGGATTATTAAAGGAAATTCATTGTAATGTAGTGTGTCTGTATGGAGAAGTGTTATTTGTAGGACAGTATGGTTCATCATGTGTGTGTATATACTGTATATATATATATATATATATATATATATATATATATATTTGTTTATCTTCATGTATTTATTTATTTATTTAGATTTATTTTTTAATTGTGGGGCTGCTGTGCGTGAATTTTTTTTATTGTGGGTAGCGGGGGTGGGTGAAGGGGGTATTTGACCCTTGGTGTGAGTTTAGGACTTGCGGGTGGGTAGCGGGTGCACTTAACCCCTTCACGACCGTAGCAGTTAATACCGCTACGGTCGTGAAGGGGTTACGTGCACCCGCTACCCCCCCGCAAGCCCTAAACAACCACCGATGGGGCTAATACCCCCTTCACCCACCCCCACTACCCACAATAAAAAACATTCACACACAGCAGCAGCACAATTAATAAATAAGTCTAAATAAATAAATAAATAAATAAATGAATATAAATAAATACATTTAAAATACATTTTTATTCATAGTGTAGATGTGCAGGGGGTCTCCGGAGCTGAACCGCTTTGGTTTTAGGTCTGGGGACCCACTGCTCCCCGAGATACAGGCCCCTTTAGGGGGTGCCGGTATCCCTCTGCTTGGTTTACAGGCCGCGGTCACGTGATCGGGACCTTTAAATGCAGAGGGATACCGGCACCTCATAAAGGGGGCTGTATCTTGGGGAGCAGGGGGTCCCCGGACCTGAAACCAATGCGGTCCATCTCCAGAGACCCCCTGCACATCTACACTATGAATAAAAATGTATTTTAAATGTATTTATTTATATTCATTTATTTATTTATTTAGATTTATTTATTTATTATGCTGCTGCTGTGTGTGAATTTTTTTATTGTGGGTAGTTGGTAGTGGGTAGTGGGTAGTGGGTGTGTGTGTGGTTATTTACACGGGATCCCCCTCCCCATATTTACATACAGTACACTGCAATCAGAAACACAGGCAGGGAGATTTAACCGACACAATAGGGGGAGGGGGGCTTTCACAGATTAGTCAAAGCAGGGAAGTTTAGCAGACACAATAGGGGGAGGGTTTTTTACATAGATTACAGTCAAGGCAGGGAAGTTTAACACACACAATAGGGGGAGGGTTTTTTACATAGATTAGTCAAGGCAGGGAAGTTTAACACACACAATAGGGGGAGGGGGTCTTCGACAGGTTACAGTCAAGGCAGGGAGGTTTAACACACACATTAAAAATATGTATTTAATGTATTTATTGTTTATACTGCCTTAACCCTTCATTGCCTTAGCGGCTATCAGCTATCGTAATGAAGCAGCATTTCTGTATTTTTAATAATATTGTGCAGGAGCAGGGGGTCCCCTGAGCATTAATTTCTGGCTCAGGGAACCCCCTGCTCACTGTACAATATTATTAAAAATACAGAAATGCTGCTTCATTACCATAGCACATAGCCGCAAAGGTAAAGAACGATTCTTTATTGATGTGTGTGTTTTATTCATACTGTAGATGTGCATAGGGTCTCCGGAGCAGAAACATTTTTGTTTTAGGTCCGGGGACCCCCTGCTCCCCGAGATACAGGCCCCTTTAGGGGGTGCCGGTATCCCTCTGCTTGGTTTACAGGCCGCGGTCACGTGATCGGGACCTTTAAATGCAGAGGGATACTGGCACCTCATAAAGGGGGCTGTATCTCGGGGAGCAGGGGGTCCCCGGACCTGAAACCAACGCGGTTCAGCTCTGGAGACCCCCTGCACATCTACACTATGAATAAAAATGTATTTTAAATGTATTTATTTATATTCATTTATTTATTTATTTATTTTTTGTGCTGCTGCTGTGTGTGAATTTTTTTTATTGTGGGTAGCGGTGGTGAGAGAAGGGGGTATTAGCCCCAATGGTGGTTGTTTAGGGCTTGCGGGGGGGTAGCGGTAGGGGTTAACCCCTTCATGACCGTAGCGGTATTAACTGCTACGGTCGTGAAGGGGTTAAGTGCACCCGCAACCCCCCCGCAAGTCCTAAACTCACACCAAGGGCCAAATACCCCCTTCACCCACCCCCGCTACCCACAACAAAGCGGGCACGGTGGGTTAACCCCTTCATTGCCTTAGCGGCTATCAGCTATGGTAATCAAGCAGCATTTCTGTATTTTTAATAATATTGTGCAGGAGCAGGGGGTCCCCTGAGCATTAATTTCTGGCTCAGGGAACCCCCTGCTCACTGTACAATATTATTAAAATACAGAAATGCTGCTTCGTTACCATAGCACATAGCCGCTAAGGTAAGGAACGAGTGTTTATTCATATATGTGTTTTATTTATACTGTACATGTGCAGAGGGTCTCCGGAGCAGAAACGTTTTTGTTTTAGGTCCGGGGACCCCCTGCTTCCCGAGATACAGGCCCCTTTAGGGGGTGCCGGTATCCCTCTGCTTGGTTTTCATGTCGCGGTCACGTGATCGGGACCTTTAAATGCAGAGGGATACCGGCACCTCATAAAGGGGTCTGTATCTCGGGAAGCAGGGGGTCCCCGGACCTGAAACCAACGCGGTTCAGCGCCGGAGACCCCCTGCACATCTACACTATGAATAAAAATGTATTTTAAATAATTTTTAATGTGCCGATGTTTGCGCAGAGAGAGCAGCGGTTCTCTCTCTGCTGCAAACACATCTCGCCAGGGGACTGCCTATAGTATCATTGATGTGCATATACAGTACTGTATGTGTATGTTAGGGGTTATTGGGGTTGTTGTTATACAGTATATACTGTATATATACAGTATATACTGCATTACAATTCATGAATTTCTCGGCTTCAAAGACAACAGCTCGCAAATGCCCCCATGCGTTTTTACACGGCATTGCAGTATTGCAGCCAGCGGGAATAAAATGCTTAAATCACGGGCGCGATATAACGCTATATACCCCGGGAGAAAACGATACAAAACCGCAGATCACCGGGATATTCCGAAATTCGCGGAGCTAGCCAAGTAAGAATAAAGTTAGTCGGTAGTGTATGTCACTTCACCATCTCTGCCTCAATCCCTCCCTCAGTCTTCCCTTCTCTCTTAGGCCTCGCCCAGGGTGGTGCTGAGCAGGCGTACACGCTCACGCTGGACACGTTGCGACAATGCTTGTGGCCTGCGAGAGCAGGCGGGCATGCCTGCTCGGCGCTCAGCTGCTTGCCGAGCAAGCAAAATTGATTTTGTTGCTCTCAAGCACATCACGTGAGCGGTTAGCCCAATGAAGGTGAACTAGCTCCGTGACGTCGTGGCCGCGCCCCCAGACGCGCGTGCACCTAGCCGGCCAGGAATCGCCCAGCCGAGTAAGGTGCAGTTCTGGAGCGCCAGCGCACCTGTTTTCACCCTGGACGAGGCCTAAGGCTACGGCCCTAGTCAGTGCGTGTGCGTGTCAGAGCGCCTGATGGCGCATGCACTAATTTTGGCCGCGATCAGTGGTCTGGTGGTCACGATGTGATGCGCGTCATAGGGGGGGGGGGTCACGGCCTTGAAGTCATGTGTCACCAGAGTTTATTCTCATTGGTTTGAAATACATCCTCTCATTGGTCTAACCTATCTGGACTCTCATTGGTTTACAGGAAAACATGTGAAGCCGTCGCCGCGTGAAAAGAAAAAATCCTTGTCTTTTAAAAATGTGGTCGCTCTTTCTACAGGTGCGCGCAGGTACCTAGTGGGCTGGCCCCATAGAGGGCCGTAACTTGTTTGCGCCACGCACGCCATAGCATGCGCAACCACGAGCAGTGAGGACAAGGCCAATCCCTTCTCCCTCTGCCGCCTCAGAGTGCTGAAGAGAGAAGAGCTAGAGCCATGGTATCCAGCTAACTTTTCCTTATCAAAATTCCTGTCCCGGCAGTGGAACATTTTTCTCCTGAATAAGCTATGGCTTTTTTGCAACTAAATATGGGTCAATTTTGCAGGTTATTTAACTCTTCGTGATTATTTATTCTGATTGCTAGCTTTGCAGTCTTGCAATTGTAGGATTGACAGCATAGAAACCAGTAGTGCACCATCCAAATGTTAAGGCTTAAAGCAGTTCTACAGGCAGGCATGCACTTTTAGCAGAGTCGCACATTGTGCAGCCAAACCATTTTCCTGCAGAGCTTTCCCCCTCAGCCTGGTTAATTAATCCAGAGCTCTTGCAACTGGGCAGCTCTAGGTACACTGGAAATAAAAAACTTGTCCAGACAGAGGCAGTGTGCATATCAGCAAGGGGCAGAATGTTTTTACCTCTCAAACTATCTCCCATTAACTTACATATTTACAACTTTGAGTATGATTTTATTCTTACGTGTAACAAAAATAATTGCAGAAATTATTATTTGGATTTCTGTTTAAAATGATGTATAATAACATAGTATAGCTTATTCACAGAGATACATTTCTTGCAACATTTTGATCAACTGCCTTAACATCAAATAATATTTGCTTGGCAAAAAAAACAACAATGACATCTGTGGTATTAATACAGTGCATGCCATCTTATGGTGATATATATATATATATATATATATATATATATATATATATATATATATATATATATATATATTAGAGAAAAAGAGAAAAGAAGCGCCCGATCCTTGTGTAAAATCAGATGAACAAAGTTTTAATATCTCATGGACAAGACAAATGCACACTTACAATTTGTCTGATAAAATAAAGCATGTTATGGGACCTGCCCATGCACCAACTGAGGACTCCTCTGTCTCTTCTTTGTGTGTGAGTGTCAGTATTGGCTCCAAAAAGGATGTTGCTGTCAGCTGCTGTCTCCAGGGGAGTAATCCTTAGTGTTTGTGAGCACTCAATCTCCACATGCAGCTGCCATTTAGCCTTTCTTCTCACACTTGAAACCGGAAAAAAATCTTCAGGCAAGTCCTTGCCTCCTCACGCTGGTGCTGAGAGCTGCCCTGTCACTGTAGGCTCACTGCCAGATATCCCTACGCGTTTCTTCCGACTCTGCGGATTTCATCAGGGGATTGCCTATCACATGAACCCATTTTTTATATTTGCATTTTTTAGTTAAGTCCCAGTGACACTCAGTGTCATTTTTACCCACATCAATTGGCAATATCTTTTTTATTGCTTTTTTTTATTTTTTTATTTTTATATGTTATGCACACTTCTTTTTTGCTTTTGTGTTTTTATCCAATAGTCACTTTTAGTTTTTCCTGCCATAATACATTTAGTTATTTTCACACCACTGTTTATTGGGCATATTTGCCTGGTGCAATTTCTTGCCACATCTATCAGGGCTGCAGCAATTTAGGTATAGTGTGTGAAGGGCGCTGTCTATATTTTCTGTCACTCATATATATATATATATATATATATATATATATATATATATATATACATTGTCCATGTACTGTATCTTTACTGTAGATCTACAATATATATAAATATATATTGTAGATCTACAGTAAAGATACAGTACATGGACAATTATGGATTAACATTTTTTGGAACTAAACTGTTGGTGAAATCTTTCGTGTAGCACCACTGTTCACAATATTTTTTTTACCTCCACATTTATATCATACATTATGAGAAAACGAATAGCACACATCCACACCAAAATATATTATTTTGTAGTTCTGGAAATAGACCAGACAGATTCTGTAATTACAAAAATATACATCATTAAACCACTGCAATACAATATCGGTAGATTAGTAATTCATGATATAATACAAATAATGAGGATTCCTATTGGTTAATCAATAATTAAGTTTGTTAACCACTGTAATACTAGAGGGTCCAGCAATAAGTTGCACTGTAAATGCAACGTGAAATCTTTAATGAATGTCACATTATTATTACATTGCAATTCAATTTCCTGTGTGTTGACGGAGTGCCACACTGTAAATTGGTGAAGCATATGTATGTGTCGCTGAAAAGTAATTATCACAAAGTTTAAAATAAGAAATGTGTACTAGTCAAGCTAGTGATTTTAGAAACTATAGAAAAAGACTATAAAATGGGGGGAAACTATGTGACAGGAAAGAAGATTAAAGACAATGGAAGGGCAGACAGAGTTCAGAAAACAAGGTAAACAACATGAGGAAAGTGAAAAATAAGATGACAAAAAAAGACTGAAATCTATGATAGGAGAAAAAAAATCAGAGGCGAATGAACGATTGTCCATTGCTAGAAGGGTTGATGGTATTTTATGAATAATGCACAAGGCAAAATTCAGCTTTGCTATATTCACTTTTTCTCATTCTTTTTGCAAACCTTCAATCTAGGTGCTAGTAATAATGTTAACTTCTGGTATGCAAACTGTAAATAATTTGGCCTCTGTGTTTTGCACCTGCTACCTCACATTTCAAGCTACCCACATCTGCAACAAAAGCCAGTTACAATTCTGTCTTTCTTTTGTCAGACAATAAGTAAGATCCAATTTATTCTCCCCCATTACCTAGGCCAGTAGGTAAGTGTGTTCTCGGTAGACTGTAGTTGATTAACATTTATTTTGTCCCATCTGGAGAGCTTAGGATTTTCATTTTCTTTGGTCATTCCTGTTCATCTTTTGAGCATATGGTTATCAAGGACAAAACTGAAAAAACACCAGCCATCATTTTATAGAGAAGCAAAATTTAATTTGAAAATATTTTATGTAATAAATTATTTTGTCAATCTTCTGCCATTACAACAAGTCATTTAAGGGATTTGTTTTGGTATAAATAGACCTTTTGTTTATTTATTTGTTTAGGTTCCCATATCAAACCATATATACTAAGAGAACAATATGTAATAAATATACATAAAATGTGCTATGTTATTGTAGCACCTGCTCCCCCACCCTTAGTGAGATTATGCGACTACCTGCTGTTATTGCAGTGCATAACTGTGTGCCTGGAACAGGAGGTCTTGAGACACTCTGCAATGGTGTGGGGAGACATCAGGACAGGTTTTCAGTGTTAAACCCTCAAGTTACAGCGCCTACATCTAGGATCCCAGGGTGACCAGGATGGTCCATGCCAACACTCCTTTTGTGAACCAGGCAGTTATCCACACTGAGATGTTTAACTGATGTTTATTGTCCGTACACAGCAAGTCACAGTATTCCATTTGCATAAGGCCCTGCAGGCCCCATCCAGCTCCTTAACCTTGATGGCACAAAGGATACACGCACTCCCACTCCTCAGGGGGAGGGGAGACAGACTGCATGACTTCTGGGAGAGTGTCAGTATATATCATCAGGGTGTGGCTTGTATCCCTGCCCCACAACAGGGTAGGTTTGATATTTACAGGTATCACACTTAGGTCATTTGACCCAACCAGAATCCCCCAAGGCTGACACCCTCTGGTTGTTGCTAGCCCCACCCCCCACCCGGATATAATAACAATGTATCATATATCCTGTGAGTAGGCTGCACATAAGAGCCAAGAACTAAGCTGACATATACAGTATTCATCTTTGCACTATCATCTGCACTTAGATTTTCTGTGTTGATTTTTTTCCCCTTTATGCACCCCCTGGATTGTGAGAATACATTATTTGGTTTTGGGAATACATTTTAAGATATAATGCTAAGTTAACTTTGGTTAACATCATGTTAACTAACTTAACAGAACTTTGGGGATTAGGGTCTTGGAGTGTTGGAGTGTGGTCACATTACATATCCTGTATACCTGTACACTTTCTATCAAGTTAAAGAAGGTGGCACAACAAAAGATTACCTCTTTATTAAAGGTAACTGCAAACTGCCAATGCATGTTCTTAGAAGGGTTCACGTGTTTGCAACTGACAGCGGCACTGACTTGGGAGTTTGGGCAAAAAGTGGAATACTTAGCTCAGGCTGGAGTTGGTGGATGTCCTCACAAGACACAGAGCAGGGTCCCCTTCCTTCAGGTCCTCTTTTTGCAAACTGTTTTTTTTAACTCCACTTCTTAAACTACTGCCGTTTGGGAGCTACTACTAGTATGGCAGTAAGAGCGGAGCCTGGGTACCTCTGGTTGGGAGACTTGGTACTAAACTGTTTCAGACATGCTTCCCTACTGGTTGTTGCTGGCGGCACTGAAGCAGACCTCTCTTTTATAGCCTAGCCTACAGTATATTACATCCCATTGCTAAACCTCTTACAGGCAGGGGGACTGCATAAGGTATGGAGGTTAACCCTTTTGTTAGCACAAAAGTTATGATAAACTGCAAAACTTGAAAGCATACATTTGAAATATAAAGTAACAGATCCCTGTACATGAATTGTTCCCCTTTTACTAGCTGCAGGAAAATGTTTACAAATTAAGTGTGAGGGTGCCAATAGTTCTGTAAAAGCATTACCTACTGTAAGACATTGCATGCTGTTACATTGCATGCAACTGGTATTGTTTCTAAACCTTCCATTGTGATATAGTAGGACTTACATTGATGAGAATAATATTGCTATAATAGTTTTACTTTAGATTATTTTAAATCTAATGATATTTCACACAAATACTGTACTGAGTGAAATACAGTGTGAGTGAGTGTTTTAACAGTTTTTTGCATACTGTATGCAAATTAATAGTGTATAGGTTGACATAAAGTACATACATCGGTGCATCAGATTACAATCCACAGGTAGATGTGTTACATCAATATTCTTCTTTGATTCCCTTAATAGTGAGCAGTGAATATAAATCTTGGAGATGTATTCTATTGTTGCTCTTGAGATATACAGAGTATGGAAAGTATATAAGACAATGATCACCTGCGGCTCATAATATAGTAGTCGCCTGGGTAGGCTAATAAAAGTGGGATTTATAGGGTACTTAGGGGACACCACAACCAATAGGTAAAAGTGTACCCCCGTTCACTACCACACTTAATATATGAACTACTTAGAGCGTGCAGGATGTCTAATACTAAAAGATACAATAGAAATCCATGGATAACTCACTGTTATAAGTAGAAGCTCAGCGGAGCCTATATCCGAAAAAATCTCAGGTATAAGCTCATCCAGACGTGCATCCAGCTATAGTATTAGTAGCAAGAGAAGGTTACCTCATGGGAGGAATAAGCGGAGCACTGCAGGCAGGGTAGGCGCATGTGAAAACGGCACACCATTGATGATACAAAACAAGTTTATTTAGTGACTAGAGACATCACAAAAATAGAGCAGAGCTGTCCATTATGGCGCGTTTCAGGCCGTGGCCCTTTGTCAAAGAGTATAACCCATTCTGGCATATGTGTGTGTTTAAATAGAAGGATTACCTGATTGATACCATCCAAAACCGGAAATGACGCAAGCGGAACTCTGTATCAGTCTCGCGAGATCTTCCAGTAGCCTGGAGACTTTAGTAGACGATCCGATTTCTCGCTATAGCGCGATCTGGTAAGGCGGACCAATAAGTAAAACACTATACAGATGCCAAAAAAACAAATGTTCATCATAGCAGCAGTCTTTATAATGAATGGCTTCAGAGATAAATCGATCTCATATATTGATCAATATATACATGGTCAATATTGAGGTCTAAATCATTCTGATTAAAGAAATAGATTAATTTTTTTACCCAATTGACATCCCAATGTTTTATTAATCTATTTCTTTAATAAATTTTATATTTTGTAATAGATTATAAATGTCCATGTTTAGATACTACTATTAAATGATATTAAGTTATCTAGTTCTAATATGGTTATAGAATATATTGATATATTTCATGATATGAGAACTAATTTTACTTTACTTATGCACAACTAAATAAGTAAATACACACTATGATGTTCTATAATATCTATGTTTGGGTATATGATTGTGTACTGTGTCAGACTGAGAGGACTATATTGCTGTATTACTACGCTATGATATTATATAGATACAGTATATATATACTCTTATATTATGAGTTATATATCTTTATGTTATCAATTCCTCAGAGTATATATCCCTCTGCAGATTGTTTTTAACCCCCCCCCCTTTTTTTTTCTTGATTATTATTTTTTTAGGTTTATAAATAATAAAAATATTATTTTCCATAGATTTTACATGTATTTTGCTAATAATATGTTTGTAATTTTCTTCCTATGTGCACCACATCAGTAATGGTCAGTATGAATGACTATTCTTTATATCAGAATGATTTAGACCTCAATATTGACACCATGTACAATGGCGACCAACTTTATTCTAACTCGGCTAGCTCCGCGAATTTCGGAATATCCCGGTGATGTGCGGTTTTGTATCATTTTCTCTCGGGGTGTATTGCGTTATTTTCGCGGCTGTGATTTAAGCATTTTATTCCCGCTGGCTGCAATACTGCAATGCTGTGTAAAAACGCATGGGGGTGTTTGCGAGCTGTTGTCTTTGAAGCCGAGAAATTCATGAATTGTAATGCAGTATATACTGTATATACTGTATAACAACAACCCCTATAACCCCTAACATACACATACAGTATTGTATATGCACATCAATGATACTATAGGCCGTCCCCTGACGAGACGTGTTTGCAGCAGAGAGAGAACCGCTGCTCTCTCTGCGCAAACATCGGCACATTAAAAAAATTTTTAAATACATTTTTATTCATAGTGTAGATGTGCAGGGGGTCTCCGGAGCTGAACCGCATTGGTTTCAGGTCCGGGGACCCCCTACTTCCCGAGATACAGCCCCCTTTATGAGGTGCCGGTATCCCTCTGCATTTAAAGGTCCCGATCACGTGACCGCGGCATGTAAACAAAGCAGAGGGATACCGGCACCCCGTAAAGGGGCCTGTATCTCGGGAAGCAGGGGGTCCCCGGATCTAAAACCAAAGCGGTTCAGCTCCGGAGACCCTCTGCACTCCTACAGTATGAATAAGACACATATATAAATAAACACTCATTCCTTACCTTTGCGGCTATGTGCTATGGTAACGAAGCAGCATGACTGTATTTTTAATAATATTGTACAGTGAGCAGGGGGTTCCATGAGCCACAAATCAAAGCTCAGGGGACCCCCTGCTCCTGCACAATATTATTAAAAATACAGAAATTCTGCTTCATTACCATAGGTGATAGCCGCTAAGGCAATGAAGGGGTTAACCCACCGTGCCTGCTTTATTGTGGGTAGCGGGGGTGGGTGAAGGGGGTATTTGGCCCTTGGTGTGAGTTTAGGACATGCGGTGGGGTTGCGTGTGCACTTAACCCCTTCACGACCGTAGCAGTTAATACCGCTACGGTTGTGAAGGGGTTAAGTGCACCCGCTACCCCCCCGCAAGCCCTAAACAACCACCGTTGGGGCTAATACCCCCTTCACCCACCCCCGCTAACCACAATAAAAAAAATTCACACACAGCAGCAGCACAATTAATAAATAAATCTAAATAAATAAATAAATAAAACCGCTTTGGTTTTAGGTCTGGGGACCCCCTGCTTCCCGAGATACAGGCCCCTTTAGGGGGTGCCGGTATCCCTCTGCTTTGTTTACATGCCGCGGTCACGTGATCGGGACCTTTAAATGCAGAGGGATACCGGCACCTCATAAAGGGGGCTGTATCTCGGGAAGCAGGGGGTCCCCGGACCTGAAACCAATGCGGTTCAGCTCCGGAGACCCCCTGCACATCTACACTATGAATAAAAATGTATTTAAATTTTTTTTAATGTGCCGATGTTTGCACAGAGAGAGCAGCGGTTCTCTCTTTGCTGCATACACATCTCGCCAGGGGATGGCCTATAGTATCATTGATGTGCATACAGTATATAGTACTGTATGTGTACAGTACTGTATGTTAGGGGTTATATATATATACTGCATTACAATTCATGAATTTATGCCATCTGGCAGACACGCGAAGCATTGCAGCCTAGTAAATCCTGAACCATTATCAATTAACACATCAACCGCGCGTCAGCCGGGCATGACCCCTGGCTGGGAACGCGGCATGCTCCGGGTGAACAGCGTGGCATTCCAGAAACCAGCCAGGGACAAACCGGTGATTTGTTAGAATAAAGTGTGCCGCAACAGTATATATTGATCAATATATGAGATTGATTTATCTCTGAAGCCATTCATTATAAAGACTGCTGCTATGATGCACATTTGTTTTTCTGGCATCTGTATAGTGTTTTACTTATTGGTCCGCCTCACCAGATGGCGCTATAGCGAGAACTAGGATCGTCTACTAGAGTCTCCAGGCTACTGGAAGATCTCGTGAGACTGATACAGAGTTCCGCTTGCGTCATTTCCGGTTTTGGATGGTATCAATCAGGTAATCCTTCTATTTAAACACACACATATGCCAGAATGGGTTATACTCTTTGACAAAGGGCCACGGCCCGAAACGCATCAGAGTGGACAGCTCTGCTCTATTTTTGTGATGTCTCTAGTCACTAAATAAACTTGTTTTTTATCATCAATGGTGTGCCATTTTCACATGCGCCTACCCAGCCTGCAGTGCTTCGCTTATTCCTCCCATGAGGTAACCTTCTCCTTGATGCAAATTAGTTATTTTTTTTAAGCACAGTACATGTACTAGTATACAGTACTTAAGTGTATTTTTTCTGTGAAGACCTACTGTATGGCAATTTTCTACAATGTTAAAGTCATTTTTCTTGAATATACTCTTCTCAGGCCATCAGAGGCAATCTTTCATCTTATCTCTTATTGGGGGTTATTCATTATAATTTCTTAAATCATTGGTAATATTTTGCATAAAACTGTATCTGTAATATTATTTCTGATGTACTGCTGCGGCACAGTTTATTCGAGCATTTGCCCGTTCTGTGCCGCAGCAGTAGCCTGGCGCGCGCCCGAGTGTGACGGGCGCGCGCCGAAGCAGCGGAAGAGCGCCCTCCGATCGGGGCGCTCTCCCTACCGCTGCCGGGTCCGCCGGGTCCCCCGGAACCCCCTGCCGCTGTCCCGCGATCGCGGGACACCAGGGCTCCCTCGGGGAGCCCCTGGACACGCGTGCAGGGGGCGCACGCTCCCGATGACGCGTGACCGCGCGTCTATGACGCGCGGCACGCCGAGGGGCGGCCACAAGCAAGCCGGGAGATTTCCCGGCTTGCGGTACCGACCACACTTCAATAAAGTGTGTCGGTAGTGTAGTGTCCAATTCAATAGTAAATATGTATGCATCAAAAGCATGTGATTCTGATCTAATCTACATGCAGATGTTTTAAGGTAATGGAGGAGATTTGCATCAAGCACTTTTGAGATTTCTTCCAAATTGCAGAATAGCTGCGTGAAATAAAAATAATGGTACCCGGTAATGCAGTAATAATCATTACAGTACCCAATGGCATCAACATGATTTAAGCCCTTTGATGTCAGTGGGGCGAGCAATGCATTGCATAGTAAAATTGTGGCAGCAGCAAAGGTGTTAAGGTGTGTGGATTAGACTGGTGCTGTATCTGTGTGAATATGGTGTCTTCTGTACATCAGTGTGTGTGCCTGTGAATCTTGTGCATATAACATAAACTGTGTTAATCTGGAGTACTGTATATTGTTTATTATTATGGTGTGTGAATTTACTGCATATAAGATGTGTGTGTTTTTGTCATGTACAATATGATGTATTTATGTGAACATATTATTTTGTCTGTTTAATTTGGTACATACTGTATATTGCATAGTGTGTGTTAATCTGGTGCATGTGTATTATTGTTTATGCATTGTTTAATCTGGCAGCGGTATGGTGTGTGGAGATCTGGTGCACGTATAGCATGTGTCTGTATGTGCGTAAATATTTGATGCATGGTTGGTGTGTGTATTTGGTGCATGTATGTGGGGTGTTTCTATGTGTCAATCTTGTACATGTATGGTGTGAGTACTTATGTTAATTTGGTGTGTGTATATTTCATATAGTGCATGTATCTGGTGTGTGTATGTATGAGGAGTATATTTTCTGTGTATACGTGTATGCATGAATTTAATGTATATATGTTTATATAGTGCATGCGTCTGGTGTATGTTTTTTTTTTTTTTTAATCTATCTTTGAGTGAATACAAGATGTGTGGGGGCTGCTTGATATCAGGTTACCCTGATTGATTAAACATGGTATATGTAATAGACATACTATACAGTATGTTGCCAGAAATGTTTTATTTATTGTGTGCTAAAATTATTTGAAAGGGAGGAATTGTCACTAACCAACAACATTGTACTCTGTTTGCATCTGTCCGGCACATAATACAAAGCTAAAAACCATATGTTAAAATGGCTAAAAAACATAAAAAGAATGACAGAGCCTAATTTTCTTCATCTTAGGTTTATTTCTAGCATTGCAAAATATCATATGCAGCATTTACATGTTTTAAGTTGTTGCTTGTATATTAAAAGTGGTAAACAGCACTTATCACCTGAGATATGACTCCAAAAGATTGTTCACTGTGCCATGGTTCAACAAAGTATCTGGCCTCTCCTCCTTTTCTTACCATGCACCCCACAACTAGAACAATCTACCTAAGGCCCTCAAGGCCGCCACCAGTCTAAGTTCTTTCAAAACTAAAACTATCTCACACTTTAATCTGGTCTGTAACTGTTTCATATGCCTATAACATATTTTATCTTTAAACTATTCATGCAATATCTTTATACATAATATATAACCCTTTTCATTTGTCATCATACTGTAACTCTGTGCCCAGAACCTGCTTGAAAATGTAACTCTCAGGTAACTCTTCCTGGTAAGTTTTTTTTTTTTTTTAAATACATAAACATACACATGTATTTGACTGCTCTTCAAAAGATATTTTAATTTGCAAATATAATATAATAAAAAAACAAAAAAAACAATTGCACCTAACTATCTAGTTTTATTTTACAGGTTGCACAACCCACACTAATTTCATACAAACTTCATAGAGCGTTAAAAAAAAATGTTCTGAGTCCAAATATATATATTTTTAAGATTTGTAGGAATTGATTATGCTTTGGGCAAGTTGTGAAATAAACCTGGATTTGTACATTCAATCAGTCAAGGCTGTACGAGCACTTTTATATTATTTTAATTTCATTGGAGGTTTGTATGGACCTTCCAGTTTCACAACACCCTTGTTTTGTGTCATGTTTTTTATTTTCACTTTTTAGTTGTTGCCAACCTTTTTATGACCTATATTGACCCCCTACCCCCTCCCTTTTACTCCCTCTCCCTTTTACCACATTTCCATATTTCAGGGATACCCAAAATCACATTTAAGAAAAAATCCGATGGCGAATTCCGATGTATCCAACCGGGTTTTTTAGTGCCCAATCCGTTTTTGGACTTTTGTGTGTGTGTCGGATTTTGGTAAAATCAGTCTGGAAAATCTGTGGATCAGATTTTGACAGGTTCACCCATTTCTACACAGCACTTAATCCAAAGCCATTGATAAAGTATTTGTCTCGTAAGCAATACTGTATATCATTTGTTTTTTCTACTGAAAAGTACATTTCTATTTTCTTATATTTCAAGCAAGTATCTTGAGTATCACTTAATGGATTGTGCTCTTCAATGTGATCTATGTTTTTTCTCCCCTTATCTTTGTTCAAATAATTTTCATGCAGGCTTCCATAACAAGACACACATCACAGAATGATAATGAAACCACAATCAGAGTAATGGCTCTTTTTTTAGAAGATGCATTAAAAAGAGTAAATAATTACTTTGAACAGTCCTGCCAAGATCACTTCAACAGCTTGAAAACTGCTGATAAACACACTAGGAAGAAACATCCAAGTATTCAGTTCATTGAGGACTGCTTGTCCAGATAGACTTGGATGGCAGCCAGTGGGTTAATCAAATGTCAATTGGACTTAGGTTGTAGGAGACAATCTGTTCAAGCAGCACTAGTGCCGCAAAAGAAGACCTACATCAATATAAATAATTTCTAATACAGTACAGTATATGCTGTATCCTTAAATAGGAGAGTGTAAAATAACAATTACAATTGATTTTCTCCATTATATGACTGCCAATGCAAATATGACACAAGAGTAATGTACAAAAGTTTAAATATTACCCTGCTTTACGTACTAGTATAGCCTGGGTCCCCCGGTCCCCTTTCTGTCCCCTTACCATTCCATAGGAGTATAGCACAGAAGGGGAACTACAAGTTCCAACAGCCTCAGGGGCTGCAGTCCACATGTTGCCAGGCAACCAATAGGGCTGAGAGATGTATGGCAATTAGAATTCTGACAGTTGGGATTCTGACTGTTAAGGGGACTGCTAGTTGGGAGCTAGATACTGAAGGGGTAGGGTGTGAGTGTGGAGGTGCCTGTGGCATCTGCACTAGGCCAGAGACCCCTAATAGGCCCCAGATAGGCCCAACTCCCTTCAGTTTGTGGCTGCTACAGGGACAGGCCCAGAAGATAGGGAAGCTTCCCCTGTAGCTTGTAGTGAGGGACACAGAGAGGACACAGTAGTATCCTGGCTCTTGGTGGTCTGGGACCAGACCACCCCCACGGAAGATACTGTCCTTGAGGTGGACATCCCATGCTGATCATCATTTGGTCCATGTACACCATCGCAGGATGCAGCACGCCTGTGTGCGGATGCACCCGACAGGTACCCCACGCACAAGTGCACCAATATACACTATAGTGGCAGCGCTGACCACATAAAAGGGTGAGGGGTTATATCCTTGTGGATACTAGAGTGGTTGGGTGCCCAAGGGCCCCATCAGTTACTGTGGGGACTGTGAACAAGTGTGTGGGACACTGGGAGGGTGGTTACGGCCGTGCGAGGCCTGGTGGGTAGGCTGTAACATGTAGCCATACTATCGTTCTGTAGTAAAGTTGTTATTTTATGTTTTACCCATTGTGTGTGGTTATTGTATAAGTATATGTATATAGGTCATGTAACGGGTAATTCCACACAATAGAATCCGTTACAGGTGGAGACGCTGAAGAACACTGTACCAGTTACACCCCAGGCTCCTTGCAGCGGAGGCTCATACCTCCTGTAAGCCACAGGTATTGCACCACACACACTGTAGCCACACATTCTCCAAGGGGGTGGGGGAAAGTGCGCTACAATTGGAGGCGCTGCTGAGATTCTCAGACCTGGGGTGCCCTATGCAGCAGTTAAATTACTGAGACCTGAACGCCATGTTTGTATCATCTAAACAAGAGGTCGCGACTGGGCATTGGGACTGCACATCATTTAGAAATTACTAAACTTTTTTGACACAAAAAACACTCACAGCTTTATCATATAGCTGGAGCATCCCCTGAACCCCTATACTAGGTTCAGGGTACCTGGGCATGTACCTGGGCACCCCTCCTTATCCTAGGCATCCCCTGTAGGTTGCAGATATACATTAACCCTTTCATGCCCCATTTACCTTTTCTGGATTATGTTGCAGCAGGAATCCTGACGGTGAGTCGCAAGAACGTTTTCAGGGTAGGGGTTTGCCTGGAGCAATGTGCTAGGCTATATACGAGAATCTCACTTGATTCCCGGATACATCTTTTGGGGTATCCTGTAACTTTGGAACCCCGCTACATAGCCACATTCTGTAATTACTTTATCTGGCAAACCCACCCTGAAACTTACAGCCTAGAAATCTCCTGATTGTACTGTATTGTATTGTATGTCTTTATTTATATAGCGCCATTAATGTACATAGCGCTTCACAGCAGTAATACACATGGTAATCAAATAAATAACAGATAATATAAATAACAGATCATGGGAATAAGTGCTTTAGACATAAAAGTAACATTAAGGAAGAGGAGTCCCTGCCCTGAGGAGCTTACAGTCTAATTGGTAGGTAGGGAGAACGTACAGAGACAGTAGGAGGGAGTTCTGGTAAGTGCGTCTGCAGGGGGCCAAGCTTTAGGTATCATGTGTTCAGAATATCCACAGTGCTATTCATATGCTTCTTTAAGCAAGTGTGTCTTAAGGTGGGTCTAAAAGGTGGATAGCGAGGGTGCTAGTCAGGTACTGAGGGGAAGGGCATTCCAGAAGTGTGGGGCAGTCAGTGAAAAAGGTTTAAGGCGGGAGAGGGCTTTAGATACAAAGGGGGTAGAAAGAAGACATCCTTGAGCAGAACGCAAGAGTCTGGATGGTGCATAACGAGAAATTAGGGCTGAGATGTAAGGAGGGGCATAAGAGTGTAAAGCTTTAAAAGTGAGGAGAAGAATGGAGTGTGAGATGGGGGATTTGATCGGAAGCCAGGAGAGGGATTTCAGTAGGGGAGATGCTGAGACAGATCTAGGAAAGAGTAGAGTGATTCTGGCAGCAGCGTTTATGATAGATTGTAGGGGAGGCAGGTGAGAGGCAGGAAGGCCAGGCAGCAGGAGGTTACAGTAATCAAGACGGGAGAGAATGAGGGCCTAAGTCAGAGTTTTAGTAGTCGAGCAACAGAGGAAAGGGCGTATCTTAGTTATATTGCGGAGGTAAAAGCAACATGTTTTAGAAATGTTTTGAATGTGAGGGGAGATTGTGAGAGAGGAGTTGAGTGTGACCCCTAGGCAGCGTGCTTGGGCTACTGGGTGAATGATCGTAGTTCCAACAGTAATGTGGAAGGAGGTAGTAAGGCCAGGTTTGGGAGGAAGTATGAGGAGCTCTGTTTTAGCCATGTTGAGTTTAAGGCGGCGGAGGGCCATCCAGGATGATATAGCAGAGAGACATTCAGAAACTTTGGTTTGTACAGCAGGTGTAAGGTCGGGTGTTGAAAAGTATATTTGTGTGTCGTCAGCATAGAGGTGATAATTAAACCCAAAAGATGTTATTAGGTCACATAGAGAGAGTGTATACAGAGAAAAGAGAAGAGGTCCCAGGACAGAGCCCTGGGGTACCCCCACAGAGAGATCAATAGAGGAGGAGGAGGTGTTAGCAGAAGAGACACTGAAAGTACGATGGGAGAGGTAGGATGAGATCCAAGATAGAGCTTTGTTCCGAATACCAAGAGATGGAGAATGTGAAGGAGAAGAGGGTGGTCCACGGTGTCAAATGATGCAGAGAGGTCGAGTAATATGAGCAGAGTGTAATGACCTCTGTCTTTGGCAGCATGGAGGTCGTCAGTGATTTTAGTGAGGGCTGTTTCCCCGGAGTGAGCAGTGCGGAAGCCAGATTGTAGAGGGTCTAGGAGAGAATAGGTGTTGAGCAAATGGAGCAAGCGAGAGAATACAAGACGTTCAAGGAGTTTAGAGGCAAAAGGCAGGAGGGAGACAGGTCGATAGTTAGAAAGACAGGTAGGGTCAAGCTTGCTGTTTTTGAGTAATGGTATAAATGTTGCATGTTTGAAGGAGGATGGAAAGCCACATCTTCATAGGGGGTGGGGAGGTGCGCTACACTGGCGACACACTTTATTCGAGCTTGGCTAGTCCCACGAATTCGGGTATACCCGGGTGTATTGAGGTTTGTGACTGTTTTCTGCCCGAGTGCATTGAGGTATTTTCCATGCAGGGATTTAAGCATTTTATTCCCGCTGGCTGCAATACTGCACAGTATATATATATATACTGCATTACAATTCATGAATTTATGCCATCTGGTAGACACGCGAAGCATTGCAGCTTATTAAATCCTTATCATTATCATTTAACAGATTAGCCGCCCGTCAGCCAGGCATGAACCCAGGCTGGGAAGGCAAACGCAACGGGGCTTGTCAGAGGTGAGGAGCGGCGCATTCCAGGTATCTGCCAGGTACATACTGGGTATTTGCTCGAATAAAGTGTGTCGGTGCAGTACATTAGATAAGTACACTTATCATTATAACCCATGGCTTATAAATATAAAAGAAAAAGTTTAAACCAATGTGACTAAATAAACAGGTACGGGAGGAAATGGAAAGGAAGAGGCAGGCATTTAGTTTTCTAATGTCAGAAGGGACAGAGGCTTCATATCAGAATGATGATGAATATTACAAAGTTGAAAAAGGGCAATCAGATTAGCAAAAATGGAAAATGAAAAAGACTTGCAATGGAAAGTTAGATCAACCCTAAAAAGTTCTTTAAGTACCTTAATAACAAAATTATTAGAAAATAGAAAATAGGACCCTTTCAGTGTGAAATGGGCAGGCAAATTATTGCAGATATGGAAAAAGCAGAGGTATTAAATCAATTATTTGCCTCTGTATTTACCAAGGAGGAGTCAATTGCACAAATATTGCAATTGGAGCATCATCCTCTATAATTTATGAACAATTGGTTAACTGAGGAAGATGTGCATAGGTCGCTTGATAGAATTACAGTAAATAAAGCACCTGGCCTGATGACATACACCCAAATGTTATTAAAGAGCTACAGGGTAGATCCACAGAATGTCGCTATTTTAGTGCAAATAATGTACTGATCCCAAAAAAAGTAATTGACCTTTATTTCCTCCTTATTAATGGGTATCCTCAAGACAAGTGATATGCAAATGTAAGGTTCATTCACAAAATGACCAACGTAACGTTACCTGGATGGATGGGGATTACCGTAACCTTAACAAATACACTGCACATGCGCATTGGGAAAGAGCGTTCTGCACCGTAACGGTTAATAACCGCTATAGTAATTAAGGGGTTAACCAACCCTTCCCTGCTACCCACCCGGGAGGCCTAACCACCCACCCCGAGATCACTATACCCACCCTCTACCAATTGATTGGCATAGTGGTACATCATACCCATATAATATGGGCATGATAAGCCAATAAACAGTAAATGGTGACTCTAATAAAAAAGCATGACGGCCCAAAATACACAATAATAAAAGATTTACACAAGCACCTAAACACTGCAATTAAATAAATAAAAGCACTAGCCAATCAATTAAATAACTAAAAGCACTAGCCAACCAATTCAATAAATAAATAAAAGCACTAGTCAACCAATCAATTTAATAAATAAAAGCACTAACCAACAAAACAATTAATTCATTTTAAACACTAGCCAACAAACAATTAATGAATTTAAACCAGTAGCCAACAAACAAATAATTAATTTAAAATGCTAACCAATCCTAAAATGTACTAAAAACAAGCCATTCAAATTCAAAACAATTGATTCCAAACAATAAAAACAAATACAAAAAATTTACAATCAATTCAAAACAAGCATTTGCCAAAAAATGCATTGGCTGTCACTATACCTAAAGGGTTACAAATACTCATATTCGCTTTTATTTTAGATATGGTCAGCAAAGGCTATGTCCAATAGCTGCATTAACTCTGACAGATAAGTGGACATGGGATCCCTGTCCAATAATGCATACAAAACTTTATAAGCCAATAGGCAACCTGCTTCAAGATGATACTCACTCACATTTTGGACAACAATGCCATCTCCCTTATCTGCCATCCTGATGACAATATCTGAATTATTTTTCATGTCTCTAATGGCGGACTTTTTAGACATATTCAAATAATTGGTCCCCATGTAGTATACCTTCTTTTTTGATAGTTCTCTGTGATTTCCATATATAGGGACATTAATCCTCATTAAAGCATACTGCTGCGGCAGCCTTTATTCTAACAAATCACCGGTTTTTCCCTGGCTTGTTCCTGGAATGCGACGCTGTTCACCCGGAGCATGCCACGTTCCTTTTGCGTTCCCAGCCACGGGTCATGCCCGGCTGGCACGCGGTTGATGCGTTTATTGATAATGGTTCAGGATTTAATAGGCTGCAATGCTTCGCGTGTCCGCCAGATGGCAGAAATTCATGAATTGTAATGCAGTATATATATATATATATATATATATATATAACAACAACCCCTATAACCCCTAACATACACATACTGTATATGCACATCAATGATACTATAGGCCGACGGGGGCGAGATGTGTTTGCAGCAGAGAGAGATCCGCTGCTCTCTCTGCGCAAACATCGGCACATTAAAAATTATTTAAAATACATTTTTATTCATAGTGTAGATGTGCAGGGGTTCTCCGGAGCTGAACCGCATTGGTTTCAGGTCTGGGGACCCCCTGCTTCTCGAGATACAGGCCCCTTTATGGGGTGCCGGTATCCCTCTGCATTTAAAGGTCCCGATCACGTGACCGCGGAATGTAAACAAAGCAGAGGGATACCGGCACCCCATAAAGGGGCCTGTATCTCGGGAAGCAGGGGGTCCCCGGACCTAAAACCAAAGCGGTTCCGCTCCGGAGACCCTCTGCACATCTACAGTATGAATAAAACACCCATATAAATAAACACTCGTTCCTTACCTTTGCGGCTATGTGCTATGGTAACGAAGCAGCATGAATGTATTTTTAATAATACTGTACAGTGAGCAGGGGGTTCCCTGAGCCACAAATCAAAGCTCAGGGGACCCCCTGCTCCTGCACAATATTATTAAAATACAGAAATGCTGCTTCATTACCATAGCTGATAGCCGCTAAGGCAATGAAGGGGTTAACCCACCATGCCCGCTTTATTGTGGGTAGCGGGGGTGGGTGAAGGGGGTATTTGGCCCTTGGTGTGAGTTTAGGACTTGCGGGGGGGTTGCGGGTGCACTTAACCCCTTCACGACCGTAGCAGTTAATACCGCTAAGGTCATGAAGGGGATAACCCCTCCCGCTACCCTCCCCCGCAAGCCCTAAACAACCACCGTTGGGGCTAATACACCCTTCACCCACCCCCGCTACCCACAATTAAAAAAATTGACACACAGCAGCCGCCCAAAAAATAAATAAATCTAAATAAATAAATAAATACATGTATATATATATATATATATATATATATATATATATATATATATATATATATATATATATATATATAACAACAACCCCTATAACCCCTAACATACAGTACACATATTGTATATGCACATAAATGATACTATAGGCATGCATGTATTTTTTAATAATATTGTACAGTGAGCAGGGGGTTCCATGAGCCACAAATCAAAGCTCAGGGGACCCCCTGCTCCTGCACAATATTATTAAAATACAGAAATGCTGCTTCATTACCATAGCTGATAGCCGCTAAGGCAATGAAGGGTTAAGGCAGAATATCATGTTTATTGGGGACATTTGCCCCCAATAAACATTGCAATAAACAACATACAGTACACCCCCTGTGTATTTAAAATACATAAACAACAATAAATACATTAAATACATATTTTTAACATAACTGTACCCTTTTGGTTATAACCCCACCTCCTTGACTGTAATCTGTGTAAGGCCCCCTCCCCCTAATGTGTCTGTTAAATCTCCCTGCCTTGACTGTAATCTGTGTAAAGCCCCCTCCCCTGTGTCTGTTAAATCTCCCTGCCTTGACTGTAATCTGTGTAAGGCCCCCTCCCCCTAATGTGTCTGTTAAATCTCCCTGCCTGTGTTCCTGTGAGTGCAGTTTATGTAAATGTGGGGAGGGGGATCCCGATGTGCATATAATGCAGCGCCTCACTGCCAATGGCCCACCCCGTGAGGCCTAACCACCCTCACCCACTACCCCCAAGGGAGGCCTACCCACATACCGTTGCCCCTCCCCACCCCCCCCATCCTGCCCATGGCCCCTCCGCTGCTGCAAAACAGACACTGTACAAATTCATGGGTGAAGGGTGGGTATCGGGCCAGTGTGGCTTAACCCCATAATTACCTTTGCGGTTATTATCCGATAAGGTGTTTAAGGGGTTAATTGATATCTGAATGTACTTGCAATGTATTGGCTTTGTATTTGCTATGTATTTTTTGGGCAAGACAAGGATGTTGCTGGCGACGGAGACTTCTTATTGATGAGGTCAGTAGTACTTTATTTATTTGAATATGCTAGTTAATGTTTTTAATAATGGGCAATTAATCTATTATCCATATCTGGATAATAGTTATTTTGCACATTATTGTACTGTAGGTGTTGGGGGGGGGGGAGGTATGTATTGAATGTATAGGCCAGGTTTATTTTTTTTTACATTCAGGGTTTGTTCCATGGTTCTGCGTGGAACCTCTGGAGACCACCTGCGGGTCTCCTCGGGTATCTGACGAGTATCAGGCTGGTGGTTCCACAGGTGACACATGCGGGGATGAAGCGGTGGCCTCACATCTGTGGGGGCACTGTGGACCCGTAGTCTGTGGGGATGAAGCGGTGGCCTCACATCTGTGGGGGCACCGCCGACCCATAGGTGCGGGGATGAAGCGGTGGTCCCACTTCTGTGGGGGCACCGCGGACCCGTAGTGAGCATTCGTGAGTTCCCCAGACCCCCGTGGGAACCACCTGTGGCCCCGCAGACACCTGTGGGTCTGACCCGGGGCTCCCAGACATCCTTGGGCCTACCGTGGGGTCGCAATTGTGGCCCACGGTGACCCAAGGAGACCACCTGGGGGCCATGGCGCTTGGCGGGACCCACCAGAAGGCCCCCAGAACCTGTTTGAAAAGGGCTGCTGGTACCCTGTAGGTCTGTCAGGTGCCCCGCCAGCCCACCGGGGACTCGCGTGGGGCTGCGTTATGAACCCTGTTTGTAAAAGGATAAATCTTGTATTTATGGGGGGGCACAGGGGGTGAGTAATGTATTTAATAAATATAATGATGTTTATTGTGGGTCACTGTATTGTTTTTATTGTGGGTACTGGTGGTGGGGGGTTTCCCAACGGTATGTGGGTAGGCCTCCCTTGTGGGTAGTGGGTGAGGGTGGTTAGGCCTCATGGAGTGGGGGGTTAGTGTGGGAGGGTATGTAGGCATCCTGAGGGGTGGGGTTAACCCCTTAATGACTGTAGCGGTTAATAACCACTATGGTGATTAAGGGGTATGGGGACATTACTTTGGATGTTTTAATTTTTGTGTCTTTTTTGCAGCAGCGGAGAGGCCATGGGTAGGATGGGGGGGGTGGGGGAGGGGGGCAACGGTTTGTGGGTAGGCCTCCCTTGTGGGTAGTGGGGTGGGCCATTGGCAGTGAGGCGCTGCATTATATGCACATCGGGATCCCCTCCCCCTCCCCACATTTACATAAACTGCACTCACAGGAACACAGGCAGGGAGATTTAACAGACAAATTAGGGGGAGGGGGCCTTACACAGATTACAGTCAAGGCAGGGAGATTTAACAGACAAATTAGGGGGAGGGGGCATTACACAAATTACAGTCAAGGAGGTGGGGTTATAACCAAAAGGGAACAGTTATGTTAAAAATATGTATTTAATATATTTATTGTTGTTTATGTATTTTAAATACACAGGGGCTGTACTGTATGTTGTTTATTGCAATGTTTATTGGGGGCAAATGTCCCCAATAAACATGCTATTCTGCCTTAACCTTCATTGCCTTAGCGGCTATCAGCTATGGTAATGAAGCAGCATTTCGGTATTTTAATAATATTGTGCAGGAGCAGGGGGTCCCCTGAGCTTTGATTTGTGGCTCAGGGAACCCCTGCTCACTGTACAATATTACTAAAAATACATTCATGCCTATAGTATCATTGATGTGCATATACAGTATGTGTATGTTAGGGGTTATAGGGGATGTTGTTTTATATATATATATATATATATATATATATATATATATATATATATATATATATATATATTTATATTCATGTATTTATTTATTTATTTAGATTTATTTATTTATTGTGGGGCCGCTGTGTGTGATTTTTTTTATTGTGGGTAGCGGGGGTGGGTGAAGGGGGTATTAGCCCCAACGGTGGTTGTTTAGGGCTTGCGGGGGGGTAGCGGGATGGGTTAACCCCTTCATGACTGTAGCGGTATTAACTGCTACGATCGTGAAGGGGTTAAGTGCACCCGCAACCCCCCCGCAAGTCCTAAACTCACACCAAGGGCCAAATACCCCCTTCACCCACCCCCGCTACCCACAATAAAGTGGGCACGGTGGGTTAACCCCTTCATTGCCTTAGCGGCTATCAGCTATGGTAATGAAGCAGCATTTCTGTATTTTAATAATATTGTGCAGGAGCAGGGGATCCCCTGAGCTTTGATTTGTGGCTCAGGGAACCCCCTGCTCACTGTACAGTATTATTAAAAATACATTCATGCTGCTTCGTTACCATATCACATAGCCGCAAAGGTAAGGAACGAGTGTTTATTTATATGGGTGTTTTATTCATACTGTAGAAGTGCAGAGGGTTTCCGGAGCAGAACCGCTTTGGTTTTAGGTCCGGGGACCCCCTGCTTCCCGAGATACAGGCCCCTTTATGGGGTGCTGGTATCCCTCTGCTTTGTTTACATTCCGCGGTCACGTGATCGGGACCTTTAAATGCAGGGGATACCGGCACCTCATAAAGGGGCCTGTATCTCGGGAAGCAGGGGGTCCCCGGACCTGAAACCAATGCGGTTCAGCTCCGGAGACCCCCTGCACATCTACACTATGAATAAAAATGTATTTTAAATAATTTTTAATGTGCCGATGTTTGCGCAGAGAGAGCAGCGGATCTCTCTCTGCTGCTAACACATCTCGCCAGGGGACGGCTTCTCGGCTTCAAAGACAACAGCTCGCAAATACCCCCAGGAGTTTTTACACGGCATTGCAGTATTGCAGACAGCGGGAATAAAATGCTTAAATCACAGCCGCGAAAATAACGCAATTCACCCCGGACGAAAACGACACAAAACCGCACATAACCGGGATAATCTGAAATTCGCGGAGCTAGCCGAGTTAGAATAAAGGTTGTCGCCACTGTATATTATTAAAGCATGTATTGTTTCATAATTTTCAGATACCCATAAAGTTGACACAGGGCACTATATGTAATCTCAGAAAGAGGAACATTAGACTTAAGGTATGATTAATGATATAAGGGGTTAGATAGTATCCAGTGAAGTTACAATACATCACCAATCATCTGAAACAAGCAAATCTGTTCGCTTCATACCCTCTAGTACATGAATCTAATAAACCTTCCTTCTCAAGATGAGTTTTATTCTATCCCTGCAACAAATTAGCATTTTAACTTGCTCTAGTATTGGAAACCTCAACTGTGACACTTCCTTCTTCATTAAACTGTCAGGCGACTGGTGCATCAGTATTTTTTAGTGTAATGCAATTTTGTTTTTCTTTTACAAATGCCGCAGGGGCATTGCAGTATACAATATATGACACATGAGAAGAATCCCATATACATTAGCATAATCTCTGGGTGGTATTTTTCTACCATTTAATGAATGTGATACTGTTACAATGTCAACAGTACAGACAAGGAATTGTGAGAACCCTTTTAGTCACTCCTTCTCACAACTGTTTAACATAAGCAACATGTACTGTAGCTCCACTGTCACAATTATTCAACATTTTTAAATACAGCCATACAACAGCTCTTGGATTGATGAGTGGTTTAACAAAAGGGATACCTAAATGGTGGTTCTGGTCTTTGTGATCATGCTGAGTCACTGGAACAACTTGTCAACAATAATGATGATGATGATGATGATGATGATGATGATGATGATGATGATGATGATGATGATGATGATGATGATGATGATGATTATGATGACATACAGATGAAGCAAATGTTTTCACCCCCATTACCATGAGTTAACACACAAAATAACTGTTTAAATAACGTGTTCTCACTAACCATTGTTTTCAAATGGACTACTGTTAAGAAAAAAAAAACACTTCAGCGTTAACGCAATGCATTGTGCCAACATGTACAATAATGTCTGCTACATATGTATTCTGTAGAAATTGCATAGTGTGTGAAGCAAGGCTGTTGATTGGGAGGCGGGTCTATTTAATGTACATGGTTTTCTTTTATTATGTTTAAATATTAAATATAGGCATGCTACTTTTTTCTTTACAAGGGGGATCACCACTAAATGCTAATCTGTGGTGAATCAATCACTAACTAATTCACTTGTATATAGAGCTCGGAAGAACATATATACATTATAGGCTGCATTTAATTATTGTCTATGCCATTAGCATCAATTCCATAACATCTACCCCGTGGTTAACAGAGTATAAATCAATGGTTGGTCAGTAAAACCTTAATCAAATTCAAATAGGTGCCAGTTAAGGTAAGTACAGTTAAGGATGTACAGTATGTCTGAGAGCAAGTAGTGCCCGGGTTCAGCTCCTGTAGCTGAATAGCATATATATGGAAGAAGCTGTCTGAGTAAGCCGCTATAGGAAACCAACCTAGACCTGGAATTATGCAGACCCTGGTTGGGTGGATGCTAGTTTAGTTAGAGCAATATTTAGTGATTAGACAATAGTGGGATGTAAAAGTCATGAGGTGTAGAAGAGACCGCATACTCAAACTTTTTTCTACTCAATGAAGAAAATAAGATTAAAGGAAAAGGATAAAAATGAAACATGCTTGTAAGCACCTACTGCTGGGATGAGTGAGTCCCACTCTTTATAAGGCATTTCCCTCTTTTGTAAAGTGACATTTTTTTAAATGTTGGTCACCCCAAAAATTAACAGTAAATATTTGTTGATCTCATTTCATCTTGTAGAAAGATAAATATCTATAAAGAAATACATTTCATTGACCCAGTCAGTCCAAAAATTAGGACATGCAGTGCATTTTCCTACGGTGGCACCAGAAGATGAAGTTGATGAAGCATTAGCATCTATTGAAGTTGTAGGGCTGGGTGGTACAGACTCAGCAGCATTAACTTAAAGTCATTCTTTATAAGCATTGATGACTGTGCCCATTGGGAGAGAGGAGAGCAGTTTGATTTGAAATCATGGATCAAGCATTTTGGCTAAAACATAATGTTTAGATTTTAAATGCATATGATCCTTGGATCCACAGAAATGGAATGAGACAGGTTGTTGATAAGGCTGGCAAATCAGAGAGAATGTTCCTGCTGGAAACTCTCTTTCAGAATCTCTAGATGTTCTTTCAGTAGCAGGATAAGGCGTATGACTGAGGGAAAACATTTTACTACTCACTTCACATGTCACTACTTGACACCAAGGCCATGATTTTCCACTTGGATTGAGTCAGGAAAGTTGTACCCCCTTTCACTCTGTCATGTGATGTCATGTTGCTGGATATTGCTTGCTTCTGCTGCAGAAGCCACTTTAAGATATTTAAAGTTGAATTCCACCTGATGAAAATATCTTGCTTGAGTTGATGGCAAGATAAATTATGACTTTGGCAGGTCATTGAGCTTTCTGGATGCTGTGGCTGAATAACAGAAGTGGCCACACATCATGTATGCCACTGCCAACATCTCCTGTACAGACCTGTCATTTTTTATTTTTTTTGTAACTTAGATTTTATTGCAAATTTCAGACATAAGATACACTGTACAATACACAATACATGTAAACTGTAGAGTAATCTCAACTGTAAATTGTTATCTAACTTGAGAAAATTTCCGGCCTTTCGGGCCCTACTCAACCGGAAATAACAACAATGATAGTAATAATAATAAATAATAATAATAATAAAATAAAAAAGGGGTGGGGGGAGGGGCTGGGAGGGGTACCGCTCCGGGCACTACCCACTATTCACCATCAACATATCACTGCCTTTCCTACATCGTCTCAGTCAGGTGGTCCCCGCAGCTGTCCTGTCTGTGTACCTGTGTTCTCATCTCAGTTCGGGATCTCACTCCCAGAGGAGAACGCATCTATATCCATTGCCATATTGTGTTACTCTCAACCCCGGGAATATCTGTCTGTGCCAGCCAAGGCGTCCAGACTTTAAGAAAATTAGTGCCAGTGTCGTTAACTAAACTCGTCAACTTTTCCATCTGGCATATAAACCACATGCGATTCCGAATCTTTGGGATGCTTGGGATATCGGGGCGTTTCCATAATGCTGCGATCTCACACGGCGTTGCTATTGCAAAATGTGCTATTAATTTATTGTTTTCTTTGGACAGACCTGTTAATGGTCTGTTCAGGAGGAACAGCCATGGGTCCGGGGGAATAGTGAGGTCAAAGATCCTCCGTATCCAATTTCTAATTTCTTCCCACACTGGGGAGATTTGCGGGCAAGACCACAGCATATGTACCAGGTCGGTCGATCCCCCGCATTGCTAAGGACACAACGAGGAGGAACCTGGTGCGAACCTAGATAATTTCAATGGGGTGAGGTACCACCGCATTAGGACCTTATATGCGTTCTCCTTTAGTGTGTTGCAAATAGAGCTTTTTGCTGTGGCCAGATATATAGCGTTCCACTCCTCCTCTTCAAAGGTCTCTCCCAAATCTCTTTCCCATTGTGTCCTAAATGATGGGGGCTGCTGTCTTGAGCCTACAGAATCGATCACCTCTCTGTACAGCTGTGATGTGAGTCCCCTAGTGTCGGTCTCTGCCAGACAGAGCTTTTCGAAAGTCGTCAAGGGGGGATAAGGGGCAACGTTGTTGTAGAATGCTCGGAGCTGGAGGTATCTAAAAAATTCTGAGTGGGGTATATCTTTTTCTAATCTGACGTGGTCAAATCTTTTAATCTTTCTATTGTAACCCTCCAGGTCTTTGATCCGTGTAAATCCTTTTTGTTTCCAAATTGACACATCTCCCCCTAGCAGGCCCGGAGCGGATTTAGGATTGTTCCAAATTGGGGACATTGAAGAGTTACCCATTGTAAGGGAGTATTTAATCTTGGTAGCCTCCCAGACAGACAACGAGTTGGTCATTGAGGAAAGCAGCGTGCCAGCAAATCGTCGCGCTGTTTTAGGTAGCCAAATCAAGTTGCTGAGTTTTAGTTAAGCACAAGCAGCACTTTCTAGCTCCACCCACCTTTTCAATTGTGGGTTGGATTGCCACTGAACAATTTGGCTTAATTGAGCTGCTTTGTAGTATGAAAGCAGGTAGGGTACCGCTAGGCCACCCGCTAGTACAGGTCTTTTCATATTTAATTTGTTGACTCTCGGTTTTTTCCCTCCCCAAATAAATTTTGAGATTTCAGACTGAAGTGAGGGCAAAGGGCAAGAATGGGTGCTCCAAAGTCAGTGGAAGTTTCCAACAGATCAGACTGAATAATAAACAGGACTGGTGGACGGACTCAGACGTGGAGTGGGTTCACTGC
Source organism: Ascaphus truei (assembly GCF_040206685.1). NCBI lineage: Eukaryota > Metazoa > Chordata > Amphibia > Anura > Ascaphidae > Ascaphus > Ascaphus truei. Next base: position 392,769,206 of record NC_134484.1, on the reverse strand, counting down.
AATATGTTATATGTGAGTGACCTATTAAACACATACACTGGCGACACGTTTAATTTGAGTAGGGCTAGTACCGCAAGCCGGGACATGTCCCGGCTTGCTAGCCCCACTCCCTCGGCGTGCCGCGCGTCACCGACGCACGGTCACGCGTCATCGGGAGCCTGCGCCCCCTACACGCGCGTCCAGGGCTCCCCGAGGGAGCCCTGGTGTCCCGCGATGTGGGGGACGGCGGCAGGGGGTTCCGGGGGACCCGGCGGACCCGGCAGCGGGGAGGAGAAAGCCCCGATCGGAGAGCGCTCCTCCGCGGCTTTGGCGCGCGCCCGGCACCCTGCGGCGTGCGCCAGGTTACTGCTGCAGCCGAGACCGGGCAAATGCTCGAATAAACTCGGCCGCAGCAGTATGTCTCCTGAAGTGGACCAGCTATTGTACCTATCAGATACTCTAGTGACCCCTCATTGGAGACAGACAGTGCCAAAATTGTACTCATCTATAATAATCACATATACTCCTTGATAAAGGACCCCCATGGTCCGAAACGCGTAGGAGGTACTGCTTTCTCCCCCTGGGGGGTGTGTGTTTTGTGAAGTAACGCTGAATAAATAGACCTATTTTTACACCACCTGGCTCCCTGGCAGTGCTCTGTTTTGCTTTTTTTTCTACACAATTGAAGAGAGAGCAAGTCCTTCAGTATGAGTGGCACTGGTAACGTCTGGAAGAGGTATAGGATATGGGGGAGTACGTTCCTCTTAACACTTTGGGCCTCAATCAGAAAGCCTCAATAAGGCCCTTATCGAGCACTTATCGACCAAAATGGCTACTCGTATTCAGAAAGCCTCGATAAGTGCTCGATAACGGCCTGTATCGACACAACATTTTATCACCAACAGAAATTCGCCAATTGAGCGGCGATCAGCCGCTTATCGACCATTTTCTCAAGGATCATACTGCACCGACACACTTTATTCGAGCAAATACCCGGTATGTACCTGGCAGATACCTGGAATGCGCCGCTCCTCACCTCTGGCAAGCCCCGTTGCATTTGCCTTCCCAGCCTGGGTTCATGCCTGGCTGATGGGCGGCTGATCTGTTAAATGATAATGATTAGGATTTAATAGGCTGCAATGCTTCGCGTGTCTACCAGATGGCATAAATTCATGAATTGTAATGCAGTATATATATATGTACTGTGCAGTATTGCAGCCAGCGGGAATAAAATGCTTCAATCCCTGCCGGAAAATAACTCAATGCACTCGGGCAGAAAACAGTCACAAACCTCAATACACCCGGGTATACCAGAATTCGTGGGACTAGCCGAGCTCGAATAAAGTGTGTCGCCAGTGTAAACTCACGCGATTCAGATACCCGCGAGTCGGCTGTCGCGGCCTATCGCAGCACATCGCAGCCCTAAAAGGCGTTCTTCTCCCCAAATCCAATTCACCTCAAACTTTTGGTAAATTGGTGGGGAGATGGCCTTGATGAGCTGCGATGTGTCAGGACTTAGAAAAAATCAGGCCCTTTTCCTGCCTCGGATTGATGCCGGGGGTCTCCGGAGCTGATAGCCATTAATAGCAGCTCCGGACCCCCCCGGCATGCATCTGATGCAGGAAAAATGCATGTACAGCAACTTCATTACCTTAGCGGCTAACCGCTAAGGCAATGAAGGGTTTAAACACCCGTGCCAGGCTTTCTGTAAAGACATACAATACAATACTGTGGCTAGCAAGGGTGGGTGAAAGGGGAATTTGGCCCTTATTGGCTGTTTAGGCCTTGCGGGGGGGTTTTGGGGGGACTTAACCACTTCATTACCTTAGCGGTTAATACCGCTAAGGTAATGAAGGGGTTAACCCAACCGCTACCCCCCCGCAAGGTCTAAACACGCATCCTTAGGGCTAATACCCCCTTCACCCATCCGTGAGGCCTAAGCACCCACCCCGGACTGACTATACCCACCCTGTACCCATTGAGTAGTATAGTGGTACATTATACCCATATAATAATAATATGGGCATGATAAGCCTCTACAGCACTCAATGGGCACCCTAATGACAATACATTAATACACAAGACACACAATAATAAAACATAAGTAAACTCCAAAAAAACACACTTCACTAAATATAAACAGTAGCCAGCTAATCCAATGAATACAAGCAGTAACAACATCAACAATGAATTAATGAAACCATTACCCAATCAAACCAATTAATTCCTAAACCTACTCAAAATGAATAGTAACACTAACCAATCCAAACAATGAATTACTCCAACATTAATGAATGTAACCATTAAAAGCAATAACAAGCGAGAAATGCCCCCCAAATATTGGCATAATAATGTATTAATCTGTACCCTAAAGAGGTACAGATTAATATATTATCAGTCAATGTACCTTCCCCAAAAAAATCAAAAAACACATCCAAAGAATAAACCTGTAAAAAGAGACATTTACAAACATTGAATATATTACTTACCATTAGAAGCGGTGGCCCTCCGACTCCCGGGGTAACAGGAAGCTCACGTACCTTGAAGCCCTCCAACAGCATCCGATGCCATCCGCCATGAGGATCCGGATCAGGTACCCCAATCTTCTTTTTTCTTTCTTTAATCACCTTCTTCTATCTTCATCTGTAACCATTTCTTGATCTTCTTTATCTTTTTTCTTCATCTGTCAATCCAAAATACCCCATGTTAAATCCAACCGATGTTGTCTCGTCGGCTTCTTGGGCTCAAATGAGGCATCACAGCCTTAAATAGAGCTTGTGACGTCACATTTACCCTCAAAATGGTTAACAGCCACCTGATTGGCGGTTAAAACCATGTTCCGACTTTATTTTTATTTTATTGACATGACGTCACTTAATGGGAATGATGCCAGCCAATCAGAATGGCTGTGCTTCATTTGCCTTTAAGATGACGTCACAAAATCCAAGATGGCCGCTGTGTCACAAGGTATTTCAGCCAATCAGAGTGTGGAATTGGTTCCCACGATCTGATTGGCTGAAATACCATGTGACGCCGGCTTCGTGACGTCATCTTAAAGTCAAATGAAGCACAGCCATTCTGATTGGCTGGCATCATTCCCTTTAAGTGACGTCATGTCCAAAAAAAATAATTCAAGCGGGAACATGGTTTTAACAGCCAATCAGGTGGCTGTTAACCATTTTGAGGGTAAATGTGACGTCACAAGCCCTATTTAAGGCCGTGACGCCTCATTTGAGCCCAAGAAGCCGACGAGACAACATCGGTTGGGATTTAACATGGGGTATTTTGGATTGACAGATGAAGAAAGAAGATAAAGAAGATCAAGAAATGGTTACAGATGAAGATAGAAGAAGGTGATTAAAGAAAGAAAAAAGAAGATGGGGTACCTGATCCGGATCCTAATGGCGGATGGCATCGGATGCTGTTGGAGGGCTTCAAGGTACGTGAGCTTCCTGTTACCCCGGGAGTCGGAGGGCCACCGCTTCTAATGGTAAGTAATATATTCAATGTTTGTAAATGTCTCTTTTTACAGGTTTATTCTTTGGATGTGTTTTTTGATTTTTTTGGGGAAGGCACATTGACTGATAATATATTAATCTGTACCTCTTTAGGGTACAGATTAATACATTATTATGCCAATATTTGGGGGGCATTTCTCGCTTGTTATTGCTGTTGCTTTTTTTCATTGCAGTTTATTATGTGGATGTGATTGTTTGTTTGTTCATGCTTAATTTAATAAAAGGTTTGCGATTGGTGTTCGCTTGTACTCAATGTTATATTATGTTAGCTAATGTGTTTTATGGTTACTTCAGAGATAGTTAGAATTTCTTTCTTTCTATTTTACTGTTTAAATTCATTAATGTTGGAGTAATTCATTGTTTGGATTGGTTAGTGTTACTATTCATTTTGAGTAGGTTTAGGAATTAATTGGTTTGATTGGGTAATGGTTTCATTAATTCATTATTGATGTTGTTACTGCTTGTATTCATTGGATTAACTGGCTACTGTTTATATTTAGTGAAGTGTGTTTTTTTTGGAGTTTAGTTAGGTTTTATTATTGTGTGTCTTGTGTATTAATGTATTGTCATTAGGGTGCCCATTGAGTGCTATAGAGGCTTATCATGCCCATATTATTATTATAAACCCTGAGGAAGAAAGCAGCACGCTGTCGAAACGCGTAGGGTGGCCTTTCAGAACTTCTACTGTGGCACCAGGTCTGTCTTCTACTCTCCCGAGCCGATCCGGAGGCGAATCAGCTGTTACATACTACAGACGAATCTGCTGCGGTGAAACCGATACCATCTGCACGGCTTCCATTGAGCGCCGATAGAGGTTACACACACACACGCCAGATGGCGTGTGCAACCCTCCACCTGCAGATCTGTTTCGGTGCAGTGGCTGTGCAAGCAGCAGAGAGGGGATACTCTCAAAATTATCCACCGCCTGTTTTTATCTCCCGTCCGGTGAGTGGGCAGTCCACCTGGTGTTGCAGTGTGCTGGTCCTAAACCATTTGTCTTTTCATTACTTATATGTATTTTTTATTTTTCATATGTCCATTGTTTTAGTATATATTTTATTAAATGTTTTTTAATTAATCTTTCACCTCGATCTCAGCTGATAGTTACTAGTCTTGTATGGTGTGTGTAGTATATGTTGTTTGTCCTTTTCTCATACAGTATTACGCTATGTTTTGTGCTTTTGTTTTTATTTCTTTCAAGCACAACCCATCTGTCCGGAGCCTTATTCTGGCCCTCCAACTGGTGTGATATATATCCTTTACCGTTTGGCGCCTTATAATACGTACTTCTTGTTTCCTTTCTACCATTCTGACCAGGGGGTCAGTTTTAGTATTTTAGGCAGCCCCTTATAAGAGGCTCACATTCTCTTACAAGGTTTTTTATTGTGTTTTTTGTACATCTAGTTAGCGCCTACCTGTTCTGTGTTCCTATATGATGTACCACTATACTTCTCAATGGGTACAGGGTGGGTATAGTCAGTCAGGGGTGGGTGCTTAGGCCTCCCGGGTTTGTATCGGGTCAGGGGGGGTTAACCCCTTAAGGACTATAGCGGTTAGTAAATGCTAAGGTGATTAAGGGGTTAGGGCCATTAGAATGTCTTTATAATAGACTGTATACTGTATATGCTTTCTTGCTACGGAGGACAGAGGGACCTGCTGTTGTGGTAAGTATAACTGTATTTATTTACTTTAATTTTGTATGCTAATGCAGTGTTTAATAATGGGCAAATAATCTATTATCCATATCTGGATAATAGTTATTTGGCCCATTACTGTACCGTATGGGTTTGGGCGGAGGGGGGGGGGGGGCGTGTATTAATGTTTATTAAAATATTTATTAATATACATTTCTATAATAGTGTAGAGGTGCAGGGGATCTCCGGAGCTGAACCACGTTGGTTTTATGTCCGGGGACCCCCTGCTTCCCGAGATACAGGCACCTTTATGTTGTGCCGGTATCCCTCTGCATTGAAATGTCCCGCGTCACGTGACCGGGACATTTCCTTGCATAGGAGATACTGGCACCTCATAAAGGTGCCTGTATCTCTGGAAGCAGGGGGTCTCCGGACATAAAACCAACGTGGTTCAGCTCCGGAGACCCCCTGCACCTCTACACTATTAAAGAAATGTATATTTAAATAAATAATTTTCGGGCGACATTTCAGCTGGGAGAGGCGGCTCTCTCAGAACCGCTCTCTCTGCAGCAGAAATGAATTGCCGGTTTAGGCCTTTTCAGAGGCTCGATGCTCTCGCTGGCAGCAACTTGCCCGTTTTGGGAATTTTGCTATCACTGGTAATCGAGCCATTCTGAATACCGTGATAGCAACACCCAAAAAACAGTCATTTTAAATTCCCTGGCAATATTTTTTTATCAACCCTCTAAGAATGAGGCCCTATGTATCCTACCTACCCACGAGATCTGTATAGAAGACCACTTATGTAGGTCAGATTTCAATGTCCGAATTAAGTTGGGATAATTTGCACTGTATATGTCTTTGGTGTTTTTGGCAATGTATACTCCTAGGTATTTTATATATTTCTGTTGCCAGTTAAATTGAAAGTTTAATTGTTGCAATTTCTCTACATGTCTAGGGAGATTGATGTTGAGGGCTTCGGATTTAGATTGATTTATTTTAAATCCCGAGATATTCGAGAATCTGTCTATTAAGTAAAATAGGTTTGGTAGGGAAGTGAGGGGTTTCGAGATAATTAGTAGGATATCATCTGCGTACAGGGCCGCTTTATGACATTGAAAGTACGCGTTTAACCCTGAGATGTCCGGATTGTTTCTGATTTGCGCCGCCAGGGGTTACGATGCCGAAGGCGAACAGAAGAGGGTTACAACGAGCATCCCTGTCTTGTGCCGCTTTTAATTTGGAAAGGGAGGGACGGGAAGCCCTGATGTATCACCCTGGCGGTAGGTCCTGAGTAGAGCGAGAGAATCGCCCCACTCACCCGATCCCCAAAGCCAAATGCTGCGAGCGTATCCTTCAGGTAAGGCCAGTCAATCCTATCAAAAGCCTTTTCTGCGTCCAGACTTAACAGTATACTTTGAGTGTTATTTGTGTTAGCCAATTCTACCAGATCAATAAATCGCCGGGTATTGTCCGCTACCTGTCTTCCTTTAATGAATCCGACTTAATCTGGGTGTATAAGTCTGGGTAGGATTAGACATAATCTATTGGCCAATAATTTAGCATATATTTTAATATCAGTATTAATTAGGGATATGGGCCTATAACTTTTGCAAACCAGCGGATCCTTACCGGGTTTATCTCTCTGGGGATGGGGGCTTCTGCTAATATCGCATTAAACACATAGAGCAACCTAGGGGCTAGTAATTTGACAAATTTCTTATAATATAGCCCAGAAAAACCATCTGGCCCTGGGGCCTTTGAGGGCTTGAGTTCCTTGATGGCCTGTGTTACCTCCTCAATAGAGAAATCAGCCCCTATGGCCTCCCTCTCTACTTCCGTCAATCTCACTAACTCTGAGCTGGCTAAGAAATCTCTCAGCCTCTCGCTCATTTTAGCATTGTGTGCCACTTTCTCTCCATTATATAGGGTTTCATAGAACGAGCCAAATTCTTCTACTATTTTCTTAGGGTTGGCCGTGGGGGCGCCTGATTTTAAGCGTATAGCTTGGATGTTAAACTTTGCTTACCTGTCTCTTAATGCCCGGGCCAGCATCGTATCCAGCCTGTTTGCTTTTTCGTAAAACTTCCTCTTGGACCAACTCAGTGAATTATCTGCCCTGGAGGTCAACAGCATATTCAGTTCAATTTTAGTGTCCTTCAATTCTTGCAGTGATTGAGAGTCTGGATTACCCTTATGTTTTAATGTGAGGGAATGTAATTTCGTTTGCAGCTCAACAATTTTAGAGTCCCTTTCCCGTTTTCTTCTAGCTGTGGTGCTGATCAATATGCCCCTCAGCGTCGCTTTGTGAGCCTCCCATTATATAAACTGGGAATCCACAGAGCCCGTATTTATGTGGAGAAATTGGTCAATTTCACTACCTATCGCCTCACAAATCTCAGGGATTTTTAGGATTGACTCGTTGAGCTTCCAGTTCACTCCTGGTCTGCCCGTCCGGATGTGTTTGCACCTTAGCTCTATCGGTGCATGGTCAGACCTTGAAATATCATGGATCCCTGCTTGGGAAACCATAGGGACCAGTTGACACGAGACGAAAAAGTAATCGATTCTGCTATAGGTGCCATGTGGATGGGAGTAGAACGTGTAGTCCCTATCTGTCGGGTGCAGTTCCCTCCATATGTCGGTCAATTGGTTGGCTTTGAGGCCTTTGCGTAAAGAGGCCACCGCTTTTTTATTTACAGTATCCGCTCTCCCCGATCTATCTAAACTCGGTTGCATGACCATATTAATATCACCCGCGAGTACGACACTGCCCTTAGCATTGGAGCTTAGGATCTGAAAAAAGCTATCAAAGAAGGCTGCATCCTGCTCGCAGGGTGCATGTACCGTGGCCAATGTTATATATTGCTCCCGTATCGTACCCACAAGTATAATGAAGCGTCCGTCTGTGTCTCGCTTAATGGTCTGGTTTACGAATGGGATTCTATTACTCAACAAGATGGCCACTCCACGTTTTTTGACCGTCGCGGAGGATAGGTAAAACTGGGTGTAATCTTTATCTAGGAATTTAGGCACGTTGGTCTTACTAAAGTGAGTCTCCTGTAGCATTAGGACATCTGCGCGCTTTCTTTTGTAGTCTGAGAAGGCTATTTTTCTTTTGATTGGGCTATTAAAGCCCTTTACATTATGTGATAATAAAGTTAACGCCATCTTTTATTGTGTGTAAGGTGTACAGTAGCAGATTAAAGTTTGATGACTCACCCGATCTGTCTTTCTTCTTACCCAGCTGAGCTATGTCCTTGGGGTGTCCAACCCGCCCGACTCCCGCGCGGTGCGATGTCCTCCCCCTCCGGGTGAGGAAGGGGTAGGGAGGGATGGACAGGGAGACAGTACAAGGGGAAACACATAGGGGGTAAACAAAATACCAAACATAAATTAAACAAAGTTATGAACAAAGAAAATAACAAACGAAAAACCAGAGCCCGACTCGGGGTCCCCTGAGTGCGACTCTAACGCCCAAAGGGTAGGTCATTATGCCTGGCCTTTGAAAGAGTCCAGCCTTCCCCACTGGGGATTGACCCCCTTGGGACTTGTTTATGGCCCTTACACAACAGGAACCTATGCGAGGAACGCATGCACGACGCCGGAAGCGAATCCCACCGGCGCGTGTCTGTCTTTTAACGAAAACTTAAACTTCAGTGATTTTTTAATCATAAACTTCTTAGCGAACTACAGCACTAACTTATTTACTATTTTTAAAAAACCTTACTTGAAATACCTCTTAATCATTAACATTGTCCTTCTATCTTTTGTGTGTGTCTATATGTCTGATAAACTATTACCTATTTACTTACTTTAACTTGGGTATTACCTACTATAATATGCTATCAATTACCTAGCATGTATTTCAGATTACTTATTGCCTAACCCTAATTTTATTACTTATCTAACGTTACCTAGCTCATATCTCTTACCTAACTCTCATCTACTATCTGTATTTCATATATGTGTTACATGTCTAAGCAAGTATCTAACGTCCACCTGTGCCTGTCCTCATACCATATAAACATTATTTATTATTATTTACATTATTTGCAAACTCATATTATATGGCATCGTCTGTAACACCATTCAACTTATGTGACATATAACTTATATCTTATAACGTGTCTACATACTGTATAACTTATCATTCCGAGATCTCCAAACTTTCTTTAGCAATTTAACTATATAACTATACAGCTAGAGGCTATACAACCTCTCCATCCCTAATCTCCAATCCCCCAGACGTTTCTAAAATTAATAAATCTAAGCATATTAGCCCTTAACCTATACCCCGTAATTTAAATAACCATATTTACCAACTGAATTACAACAACACCCCCCACCTGCACCCTCTCCGCCGCACCCTCTCCAACGCCCCTATGTCTCCCGTGTACTGTCCCGATCATAGCCTCGGGTCCCCATCCTCCCAGGCGGGACATGTTGTGTTCGTGGCTTTTATTGCGCCCTCCTTCCCTCCCATCCGGCTGCTCCTTTGAGATTTTGCTTCCCGTGTGGGTGGGACGGGACTCTCGCGAGACGATGACGCGACGATGACGCACCGCCGTCCCGTCCGGATGACGTCATCCCTCCAGCCCGCCAAAGTCAGAGCAGATCCCGCTCTGTTCGGGGGAGGAGCAGGGCAAGATGGCCACCGCCTCAAAATCGCGTGCGGATCAGCTCCTCACCCGGGGACCCCCCTCAGCCACCCGCACTATAGAGGCAGGTCCACTTGGGTCCGGCAAAGCCCCACATCGATCTAAGGGCAGGAGAGGGGACCGTGGAGCATAACGGGAGTCAGGTATAAGCGTAGCCAGAAGTCATAGGTAGCAGGCATAGCCAAAAGGGATAGTTAGAGGCATAGTTAGAAGCATAAATAGAGGCATAGTTAGAGGCATGGTTAGAAGCCAGGTACAGTTAGAAGGTATAGTTACAAGGCATAATTAGATGGTATAGTTAGAAGGCATATTTAGAAGCATAGTTATAAGGCATAGTTAGCTGTATAGTTAGGAGCTTAGTGAGAAGGCATAGTTAGAAACACAGTTATCAGCATGATTAGAAGCTGCGCCTCTGGAACATCTTCTTTGGAAGCGGCAAGGTACATCTCTCAAAGGGAGGACATCAGTTGGGGCTCGCTGCCATTCCTTCTTCCGCTTCAGGTCGGTTAGCCCCCACTCTGCTCCATGTCGGTGTGGGTGATCTTCTCTCCTCTCCTGATGACCGTGGGGATCTCTGAGCTGCTCCACCTGTACCTAGTCTGCTCAGGAAGTCATCGCCCTCCTCCACCTTCCTTAAGGTATGTGCCACACCATTTTTCAGCACCATTAGTGCACATGGGAAGAGCCATCTGTATTTTATCTTATGGTCTCTCAACACCTCAGTTATTGGTGCCAGAGTTCTTCTTTTGGCGAGGGTGACTGGGGAAATGTCTTGATAAATCTGGAATTTTATCTGTTCATATTCCATGTTTTTAGTGTCTGGAGATCCTACAAATCTCTTCTTTTGTTCTGTAGTGGTGGAATCTCATAATTATATCCCTCGGGGGGTCTCCGCTTTGCGGTCGCCCCCTAAATGCACAGTGGCATCTATCCAGAAGAAGTTCATTGTCTGGCTTATCTGGGAATAGATGCTCCAGCCATTTTTTTGTGAATTCCTCTGGGTCAGAGACAGACTCAGGCACTCTTCTTAGGCGTACATTGCATCTCCTGTCCCTGTTTTCAGCATCCTCTATTTTATCTTCTAAGGATCTGACTTGTGCAGAAAGTGTAGCCACTGTTTTCTGTGTCTGTGCCAATTCCGTGGTAGTCTCATCAGCTTTAGTTTCCAAAGCATCTGTCCGCTCTGCCAATGCGTCCAGGTCTTTCCTTATGGCCCATAGTTCAGTTTTAAAAAACTTCTTCATGTGGGCACAAAACTCCTTGAGGTCTTTGCGCCTCACTATCTCCTGATCCCCTGGCTCTGTTTCTGGGGTATCTGTGTCTGGATCTGATAATGCAGGCTGTGCAGGCTTTGCAGGGGTCTCCATCGTATATGCCTGTGCTGCATGTGCTGCTTCTCCTCTTTTGAAATATGTAGACACAGGTTGCGTTTTCCTGCGAGTTACCTTGTTTGTCGCCATCACCGTATGTTCAATGATGTTTTGTAATCTAAATCGCTGTGAAAGTTGCGCTGTTATTGATGTTATTTAATTATTTAGCACCGGTGAGTGGAGCTCAGAAACTATGCTGCCATTCACCGCAACGTCGTGGCCCCGCCCCTCTGTCATTTTAAAGAAGTGTATGTACAATTAAGTTGAGGGTGTGCGTGAAAAGAGATACAGATGTAGCAAGAAGAGAAGGGAAGACCTGATGCTTCCAAACAAACATCCATTCAGTAGATAATTCTTGATAGAGAAAGGGGTAGAATGGCCTTGAAACAAGGTCAAATTGTGTCCCTTGCACCACACCAATATTAAATCACAAGGAGGGAAGAATGTGTATGTCATGTATAGTGAAAGAACTAAAACTGCAATAAAGGGTGCAAAGGTGGTGCTGGCAGGGAATGGGGTTAATAGTGAACACAGGATAGAAAGAAAGCTCCCTAATAGCCGCACTTGAGAAAACACCTATGCCTAATTTAAAAATTATTATTTATTAATAAATTGATTAAAATATATTTATTGCAGCAATAATGATGTGAACCAAAGTGAATTAAAAATATATTAAATTAAAAATGGAGGAGGTATCTGTATGCTCTCGTTCAAACTGACAGTGTAAATTAGGAACAACTATTAATTATAGGTTGTCCCACTGTTATATAATTATACTAACAGTGGTAGTTGTTCCAATACAATTCTATGTTCCAATACAATTTTATGTCATTTGAGGACTACTTCTAAATGGCTTCATCGGGGGCCACAACGGTGAAACATATGTTGGGCAGGCTAAGCGCTACCACCCAGTGCGCAGGCTAAATCGTCCGTTGTCTTCTAAAAGTCTCTCTGAGTAGGATTCTACTCCCGCAGCTCCTCCACTCTCCGGTGATCACCCGGGCCAACAGTCACCCACAAATTATAAAAAAGTTGGAGCGCAGAGAGACGAAGCGCAACAGTACGCGAAACGCGTTGAGGGGTTGCATAGATTCCATGGTACACACTCGTCTTTGGAGTGTGATACCTGTACGCTAGAGGGGTCCGGTTCGTTTCCCGCATACGTCATCTTTTCCTGAGAGCGATCTCGCGAGAGAGCCCACCCATTACCCAGCATTGGGCAGACTTCCGCTTCCGGGTTCGGAGCACCGTGGTGATCCGCAGCAGGAGACAGCAAGTCTGGGCAGGGGCAGTGACGGACGGGCGTGGGAACCCCATCGCTTATGCAGCTTTACTGATTGTAAGTTATACATGTACAGTGTACCAAATAAAGTGAATGTTTGTTTAATACCCTCCCCCTTTTTTCTCTCTGCGCTCCAACTTTTTTATAATTAACATTTTAGGGAGAGTACTGCATTTTCTCCATAATCTAAAGAAGCAGTAGGTCTGGCTCTAGTAGAGGATTTTAAATATAGTGAAAAGTAATTTAAAATTGCACAAGCTCAATCTCTTTCTAGCACTTTTTGGTCTAGTGCAGTAGTAGTAGTAGTAGTAGTAGTATTAGTAGTACACTATTATTATTCTTTTTAATAAAACTTAAGCTGGTGAAAGCCCAGCCATTAGAAGGAAAGTTTTTGGTGTTTCTGCTCTTTCTGTTTCTTATAAACTTTTTCACACTGTGAAGCAATGTTACACTGAGCCTTTGGAGCCAGAAAAAAGCAACAATAATATTTCTGATAGTGCTATTATTTACATGGATCAAGGTGGTTGAGATACTACAGGCATACCCCGCATTAACGTACGCAATGGGACCGGAGCATGTATGTAAAGCGAAAATGTACTTAAAGTGAAGCACTACATTTTTTCCACTTATCGCTGCATGTACTGTACTGCAATCATCATATATGTGCATAACTGATGTAAATAACGTATTTGTAACAGGCTCTATAGTCCTCCCGCTTGCGCACAGCTTCGGTACAGGTAGGGAGCCGGTATTGCTGTTCAGGATGTGCTGACAGGCGCATGCGTGAGCTGCCGTTTGCCTATTGGGCAATATGTACTTACTCGCGAGTGTACTTAAAGTGAGTGTACTTAAAGCGGGGTATGCCTGTATATGGTCCTGCTGCTAAAACAGGCGCACCCTCAGCCACGTGGCATGTTTTGTCTGAAAAATAATTTGCTAGACAATACAAAAAAGATCTCTTCTCCAATCTGGAAGATATTCGACCCTGACCGAAAAAAAATGTGTGGCTATTTGCAGTGTATGTACAGTAAGTGGAGAGTCAGCAGATGCAGGAATCTTGATCACCTTGGAACTTTGGCAATGCTTCACTACATGCAAAGATGTAATCCCCTTGATAACGCACTAGACCAGGGGTGAGCAAACTTTATGCCGAGCCCCCCTTTTTATCCATGAAATTTCTTGGGCCCCCCTGCCTGATGTAATCAAAATCACATAAAAAAAAAACCTTTATTAAACAGTGTACAATGTAAATAAAAATATGTCTAAGGCCGCACGTATAGTGCCTGCGACGGAGACGTGTGACGTCACCCGTTGCCGCTAGCGAAAGTTGTATTTCACTTTGTGGCAGCGCGGGCGACCAAGCCATTGATTGGTTCAGGGGCAGTCACATGAGGTGACAGCCCCTGAAAAATCAAATATTGCCGGCTTCAAAAAATCACGTTGCCCCGTCGCGCTTACTATAAGAGCACATGGCGGTGACAATACATTTGTTTTCGGGCGACGTCACATCACCGGCACTATAAGCGCAGTCTAAATACTTACATACTTCAACAGCTCGCTCTTGCAACATTAGGCTGCACCCACGCTGCCGCTGAAAGCGGTGACATCACCAACTCTCCAAGCATGAGCACAGGGTGTGCTGCATAATTTTGCAAGCACGAACGGGGAAGTGTTTTCACTTTTTTCCCCCCCCCCCATTATTTCTGTACATTCATAGTATGATAGATATAGTGGCAGCTTACCCTTTCACGTTCAGGGGATCGCAGCTTAGCAGGTTGCCAGCGTAGGAGAGCAGGAACACAGTGCTATTGCAGGGCAGACACCGGAAGGAGGGGCTTTTGACATCACAGCACTCTCGCGTGCTCCTCCCCCGTAACTCCGAATCACGTGGCCGCCACCTGCACTATCCTGTACGGCCGCCCGCGCACATCTTCGGCTGCCCGCCCGCGCCCATATTCTTGGTCGCCCGCACACATTATTTCGCCTGCGCACCCAGGTTTTGCCGCACGCGCCCCGCCTAAATCTTGTGCCCGGGGCGCTCCCCCAGTTTGTGCACCACTGCATTCAATCACAACACCAACATACACACAGCACACATACTCAATCACCACACACACACACACACAACCCCCCCCCACACACATACTCAACCCCCCCCCCACACACACACACACACTTAACCCCACCCTCCCCACACCCACACTCAACCACCCCTACACACTCAACCCCCACACACACACACTCAAACCCCCCACACACACACTCAACCCCCCCCCCCCACACACACACACTCAACCCCTCCCCCTCACACACCCACTTACCCCCCCCGCACACACCCACTCAACCACCCCCCCCACACACACACTCAACCCCCCCACCCACACACACACTCAACCCCAACCCCACACACACACTCAACCCTCCCCCCCACACACACAACCCCCACACACAAACTCAACCCCCCCCACACACACACACAAACCCCCCCAACACACACCCCCACACACACACATACACTCAACCCCCCCACACACACACACTCAACCCCCCCCACACATACACTTACTTAACCCCCCCCACCCACACACACACACACACTCAACCCCCCTCACACACACACTCAACCCCCACCCTACACACACTCAACCCCCCCCCCACACACACACTCAACCCCAGATACACACACACTCAACCCCCCCCCCCACACACACACACCTAAGCCTGCTCAGGTCCCCCTATGTGCTGCTGAAATCGGGCGGGTAACAGACAGGAGGAGGGGGGCTTGTCTGTGTGCAGGGAAGGCCATGCAGGAAGGCCCTGCCCCCTCTGCAGGCAGACAAAGCAGAGAACTGGAAGCAGCCTCTGCACGGAGCTTCTTGCCGCCCGTGCACAGCTCTGCCCGCCCCCAGGTTTCCCCGCACGCTGCCTGCGCCCCCCCCTAAATAATCTACTACTACTACTACTACTACTACTACTACTACTACACCTGGGAGCAGGAGGCCCACTAGTGCTGTAACTAGTGGCCTTGTTATATTCATTCAGCCTCAAACTGTATACGCCATACTGTGTTCAGGGACCTGGCACAGGGGTGATCTCCCTAAGGGGAGAGGGGATCCTACTCCATTGGGAGGGTGTACCTTTGAAGGGAGTACACGGCGCAATGTGCGGCTAAGAGACTTACTGCGAGGGGCAGCTAGCCCACATCAAGCAATAAAGATGACCTTGTTCAATCAAACCCTCGTGTCTGAGTGTGGAGTAATTACACAGAGGGATGCACCACAGAGGGGTTCCTCACCAGGACCATCCACAAGAGGACGCTGGGATCCTGATGAGGTGGAGGCGCTGCACTGGATATAGGTAGGACTCAAGTACACTACCTCAGCTGCCTGTCTGGGTTGGCAATCCCCACACAACATCATGCGGGAGACTCAGGAGTCCTGTTGCCAACAGGTGCACCTCCAGACACTACACTGTAATGGGGACTGTTTAGACCACAGGGGCTAATGTGAGATTGGGTGGGTCAGGCTAGGCCAGAAAATCCGTTATATTTGGAGGCGCTGCTGAGATACCTGTCAACAGGACAGGCTTTTGCTAGGTCACTTGGAAACAGGGAGAGTGTCTGCTGCCACTTTTTGCTGTATTGGGACGGACCTAGGGGTAGTCAGGGGGCTGATGGAGTTTGTCAGTTCGCAGGGACGACCTAGGGGCCTGAAGGGAGTTGGAGGTTTGGAGCCGGGCTATAGCTGTCCTAGTCACCTTGAGGCAGTGCTAGTTGGTAGGATGCCTAAAGGGATAGCCTGTTAACGTGGTCAGGAATTCTGGAGAGGGTCTGCGCTAGGCTAGCCAACAGTAGGTAGACGCCCAAGTACTGCATGGAAGAGCCAGAGTACTCTAGCCCATTCCAGACCACTTACCGAAGGGAGCAAAGACTGGGAGGAAGGAGATACAGCAGACACAGAGAGAGTGAGCCTAGCCTGAGGTAGTTCAAACACGAGTCCAGCCTACATTAGGTACACAAGGTGGTGCATCAAGGCAATCTTTATTGTACCGGTGTGGTAGCTGCCCCGCAGAGAGGAGCTCCATGTACAATAATCCTAAGTACAGTGAAAGAATGGCGACCGCAAGAATGGAGGATCCGCGCGGTGCGGAAGGTCCAAGATGGCGGACGGAGTCTAATGAAGAGAGCGCACATGGCGTGTGTGCGGGTGAAGAGCATGATTCGGAAATGACTTTCACGAGCCTGCTGTGGAGTGGTGCTAGGGCTGTGGCCGCGCCGTTTTGGTCATGCCTGGGACCTAGGGGTACTACCCCTGAGGACACTGAGGAGGCATTACTGTGATCTGTGGAGAACATTATGAGAGTGACTGTCAGTCGGCATACAAACAGATGAACGCTACCTCAATCATTGAAGAGACTGACAGTGCAACCCAAAATGGCGGCTCCCGCTTCCCTGGGAGACCGCGTGGACTAATTGCAGAAAATTCTGCAAATGCTGGACTTGCAGAGAGTTGGCCAGGAGTGGCGCCAACAGGAAACCCCGCCCTGATGGGGGGTATGGCGCGAAATCTGAGGCCGCGCCCTCATGGACAGTGACTAACTCAGCCCCAGTGCTGAGCCAGCCGATCAACCTGTGGGACCTCCCCCTAATCTCAACCAGGGGGAGTGGTTTCCAATTGTGCCAAGTGGGAACGGATCTTGCCGAGCGAGGAGCTGGTGAGCCGGCTGCACCCTTACAGAATGTAATCCCTGTAATTATTATTTATTTATTTATTTATAAAATATTTTACCAGGAAGTAATACATTGAGAGTTACCTCTCGTTTTCAAGTATGTCCTGGGCACAGAGTAAAACAAATAATACATGGTTACAAGTACAGTTACATAAATGAACAAGGTATACATTATATACTGTACAAGACATTGCGTGCACAGTTAAAGAAAATATATATTATGAGCGTATGAAACAGTTACAGACCAGATTAAAGTTTGAGACAGCCTTAGATTTGAAAGAACTTAAGCTGGTGGTGGATATGAGAGTCTCTGGTAGGTTGTTCCAGTTTTGGGGTGCACGGAAGGAGAAGGAGGAACGTCCGGATACTTTGTTGAGCCTTGGGACCATGAACAGTCTTTTGGAGTCTGATCTCAGGTGATAAGTGCTGCAAGTGGTAGGGGTGAGGAGCTTGTTCAGGTAGCTGGGTAGCTTGCCCAGAAAGTATTTGAGGGTGAGACAGGAAAGGTGAACTTTGCGCCTAGACTCTAGTGATGACCAATCTAGTTCTTTGAGCATTTCGCAGTGATGTGTGTTGTAGTTGCATTGGAGAACAAAACGACAAATTGAATTGTAGAGGGTGTCAAGTTTGCTAAGGTGGGTTTGAGGAGCCGAGCCATACACTATTTCTCCATAGTCAATAATTGGCATTAGCATCTGCTGTGCGATACACTTTCTGACCAGGAGACTTAGGGAGGATTTGTTCCTGTAAAGTACCCCTAGTTTTGCATAGGTCTTGGTTGTCAGGGTATCAATGTGCATCCCGAATGTTACGTGGGAGTCAAACCATAAGCCCAGATATTTAAAACTAGTGACAGGTGTTAGGGTGGTGTTAGCGTTGGTCCTAATCAGGAGCTCAGTCACTGGAATCTTTACAAATTTAGTCTTGGTCCCAATTACCATTGTTACAGTCTTGTCAGTGTTTAAAAACAGCTTGTTTTGGGAAATCCAGTTTTAGAGTCTCAAAAAGTCAGACTGAAGTATGTGTTGTAGGTCAGAGAGGCTATGGCTGTGTGCATATAGGATTGTGTCATCTGCATACATGTGTATTGAGGCTTCCTTACAAGCTGTGGGAAGATCATTAATGAACACTGAGAAGAGTAGGGGCCCCAGAACAGAGCCTTGCGGGACACCACAGGTGATATCCAGGGGGTTGGAGTTAGAGCCTGAGATGGACACATGTTGGGATCTTCCTGATAGGTAGGACTGAAACCAGTTTAAAGCATGTTTCCCTATTCCAGAGCTCTGGAGTTTGTTAAGCAGGATAGCATGATCAACTGTGTCAAAAGTCTTTGCAAAATCTAGGAATACTGCACCAGTGAATTGGTGCTGCCTGTGAAAGAAAGGATAAAGAGGCTGAGAAAATTTGGCCGGGGATGGCGCCAAATAAGGAATGGTGCTCGGGTGTTGGCGCGAAACCTGGGGCCGCGCCCCCCAGGACTGCGAAGAGTACAGCCCTAATTCCGGGACATCCTATAAGACTGTGGGACCCTCCCATAATTGCAACAAGTGGGGGGTGGTTTCCAGCTTTGCCAGATGAGGGTGGAGCTAGTCAAGGGAGTGGTTGGCAATCCAACCCCTGCTCGTCAGTCACGAGGAGCCAGTACGCTGAACAGACCGTTACTGCGAGTGCCTCCTATCGTGACTATGGCTAGCAAGCCAGAAGAAAATACAATGGTCTCCACCCAACCCTATTCGGCACCAGGAGGCTTCCTGGTGATTCGGGTGGCGGGCACCGAGACTGTGGCGTGCCTCTGTCTGCAGTGCAGACTGCCCAGTGGTGCCATGTGTACAGCGGCAAGCTGCCCGCACTGTGGCCTCCAATACATGTGGCCCATGCCTACCTTCGTGCCCTACCAGACCGTTGAAGCGGTGAGAGATGCAGCTACGCTGTCAGCCGAGCTTCCCGGTGCTCTGTGGAGGGAAGATGCGGATCCCGGAGAATGGGGATTGGGGCCGGTTGCCAAAACCGAGCACGCGGAGAGAGAAGCTAGCGGTCAGTGTATCGGCCGAGAGACTAAGAGACGGTCACCCCGACCGGTGAACTCAAGTCCGGTGAAAGTGGATTCCTCGGACGAGGAACCCCTGGTGTCGTCCGGTGTGGTGATACGCCAACCATCAACCTCCTGTGGCGGTAACGGGAGAAAGGCGCCACTTACCGGAGCTGTTGATGAGCGGAGCCGGGTATCACCTGTACTGCGGAAGGCCGAGAGGTGGAGTCCTTCGATTCCCGGGACCGGCGGGTCCAGTGGTGAGGGTCGATCCACCTCCAAACCACGAAGCGGTAAGAGCAGTCCTTGTTCTTACCTGACGCTGACGGCGACCTCGGTGGAGGAAAGGCGTTACCAGGCCCAGGCGGGGCGGCAGAACCAAGCGGAACAACCGGATGTCGTGGTGGAGGAAGAGGTCCCGCTTGGGGGCCCATCCCAAGATGGCGGAACATCCGGCCTTGCAGATGACGTCACTTCCGGCGGGCGTGGCAGACCGGCTGGAGAGACAACTACCTATCGTGGATCGGGCAGCGCTTCCCGATCGCCTGGTCCCAAGAGGAGCTGGCAGGCGGCGAGGATTGAGAGCGGTGAGACCCGAGCAGCGGAGAACCCTAGCAATATCCCTGGACATTGTGGTGAGAGTGAGCGGGTCGGAACCCCGTCGATACCCATAGCCCGCCCCTATGCCCAACCCCACGCCTTAGCTAAAGCCCCAGTCCCTGTCACCTTTTCCCGGGGGTCCTTGTCCAATTTGGGACTGTCCGGAGGGTCCCAAGGTACCTCCGAAGAACGGACTGGAGAAAGACTGGGGGGATTCACGTCGGATGACGGGTCGTTGGGTGGGGGTTATTCAAGGGAAGTGTCCATTTCTAGTGGGTGCCCTAGCGTGGTAAGCATAACGTTAGAGAATAGGCCTGTGACAGGGTGAAGTCAACCCCTATCAGTTATGCCTGGGAAACATATGTCTGAGTGCTTCATCCAGCACTCATAAGGGTTAACTCAGGTGGAAGCTAGCTAATCATGATGTAAGCTGACACCTGAGAGCCAGCAAGGTAGATAAGGATCTTGTTACCAGCAGTAGCTGCCTGTCTCAGATGAGAGCACATGGATAGATGTGCTGCTAGCCAGAAGGATACAGCACACTACTTACTGCAGCCAAAGTAAGATTTCTTTCATTTGTTTGCATGACTGCTTAAAAAGATTCTTACGGTTTGGGTATGGTTTAGCCAGCCAGCCTGCTAGCTAGGACTGCTGTGTTAGTCAGTTTTCTCCCAACGTGGAGCAGGATTTATTTGCTTAAAGGGACAGTGTACCCGCATGTTATGTTGCTGTGGAGAAATAAAGCCACTGAACGTTTTCATTTATCCTGAAACTACACGTGTGGACTGTTCCCTGAACTCGGCTACAGGCCGTCCTGCACAGGTGGTGTCAGAAGTGGGATGTTGGATGGGCCCTGTATCTGAAGGGCCACACACACAGAAGGGGAAAAAAAAATGGAGACAATTTTTTCTCAGTTTCTTGAGCAACAGCTCCAGCTAGCAGAGAAACAAGCTGAGCAACAGGCCCAGCAATCTGAGCGACAGGCCCAGCAAGATGAGCGACAGGCCCAGCAAGATGAGCGACAGGCCCGGCAAGAGGAAAAGCTACTCCAATTGCTGGCCGAAGGCCCAGCCCCAGGCAGACCAGGGATTCCAAATAACCCACCGGTGATGCTGCATAAAATGAAGCCAAACGAAGACCCAGAGGCATTTCTCCTCACTTTTGAAAGGGTAGCCACGGCCCACGGCTGGACAGTTGATCGCTGGGTAACGACTCTGGCTCCACTCCTCATAGGGAAGCTCAGGAAGCCTACCAGGCTCTTCCAGAAGACGATGCCATGGATTATCAGCAACTAAAGGCTGCTATTCTGGATCGCCTAGGCCTCACTCCAGAGACCTATCGACGGCGGTTCCGGACAGTCAAATATACAAACAGAGACAGACCCCGGGTCGTAGCCCACCGCTTAGTAGACTTATGTACCAGGTGGATACAACCGGAAAAACATGACAAGGCAGAGATCCTTAAACAGTTTGTGCTCGAGCAGTTCATACAGATACTGCCCCCCTCCTCCCGCTCCTTGGTAAAATGACACGCTGCATTTTCCCTGGATTCAGCGGTCCGCTTGGTGGAAAACTTCCTGGGCGACGACAACCAACAGGATAGCTGGGAACGGCCGGTGCAAACACCAGTTGCTTCCGGTGATGCTAGAGGCAGGAGAGCAGACAATCGAGGGGTCTACAACCCGCCAGCTCGGGAGATCCTGTCAACCCGATTGGAAGGCCCTTTCCCATCTCGGAGGGTTCCTGGTACAAACTCCCGCAGAGACGCCCATCCTGGGTCCGAGGCCACTGGATCACTCAAGGGAGGCCGCCACCCACAGTATTCCCTGAGAACCTGGACTCCTGTCACCCACCCGGTGGAGAGGATAACCCCACCAACCAGAAGGGAGGACCCCATCCAACAGCGGAGAGGTCCAAACACCGAGCCCCGTTGAGAGCTTCCGCTGACGACCGAGGTTGCGGATTCAGGAGATGATGAGATGGACTGTTCATATGGCAGAACCACTGCCACAGCTTGTCTCCGAGGGGACCACAATCCGTGGTTAGTCCCAGCATCTCTGGAGGGGACAAAAGTAAACGCCATGCTGGACTCGGGCTTTGGAAAAACCCTGATCCTAGAGGGCCTAATTCCAAGCAATAGACTATCTTATGACTCTCCTTGGAATATCGAGTGTATCCATGGGGATACAAAGAGATACCCGATGGCGAACGTTCTACTGCGTATCCAGGATCAAGAGGCTAGCCTACTAGTGGGAGTTGCTCCCTGGCTACCTGCTCCTGTTCTACTTGGCCGAGACTGGCCCTACCTCGAAACATTGTTGGCCCCTACTCCTACGGAGCCTACTTCTCTGGTACCGGAGAAGCCCGGAGACTTGTTCCCTTTTTCCCCAGAGATTTTTCCCCGTAGACACCATGTCCCAAAGACACGTAAACAGAGGGTGCGGAAAAAGATGACTGGTTAAGAAAGGCTGGGACTCTTGGTAACATTAGTCAGCCCAAAGGACTGCAGGTCATGGCCGGGGATGACCAGGGTGGGGAACAGATAGATACGGGAATTTTGCCAGACCTGGATCTTCCTGACTTCCGTCAGAGGCAGAGGGAGGACCCAGCTCTGGCTAGACAATATGAGAAGGTGGTACAGGTCAACAACAAGATAATGGATGAACAGGGTATAAAAGTGTTTCCACATTTTGAACTGTTGAATGACATTCTATATCGTGTGAATAAGGTTACACAAACAGGGGAGGTCATTCGACAGATGCTAGTCCCTAAAGGGTTGATTAAAACAGTGTTCACCCTAGCCCATACTCTCCCATGGGGTGGTCATTTGGGCAGAGATAAAATCACGGACTGCATCTCGTCCCGGTTTTACTGGCCAGGCATACATGGTGACATCATGAAACTATGTGAGACATGTCCTGAATGCCAGTTAACTAGCCAAAAAGGACAGAAGCCGGCTCCCTTGGTTCCTTTGCCCTTGGTAGCCGTCCCATTCGAGAGAATTGGGGTAGATCTGGTCGGACCTTTAGAACCCTCTGCGAAGGGACATAAATTTATACTCATTGTGGTAGATTATGCCACCAGATATCCTGAGTCCTTCCCTCTGAGATCAGCCACTGCTAAACAGGTTGCTCACAGGCTGTTAGAACTGTTCTCTAGGGTAGGACTTCCCCAAGTAATGTTAACTGACCAGGGAACAAATTTCATGGCAAAGTTAATGCAGGATGTCCTAAAGTTATTGGAGGTAAAATCCGTCCGGACCTCAGTCTACCATCCTCAGACTGATGGATTGGTAGAGAGGTTTAACCGTACTTTAAAAACCATGCTTAGGAAGTTTGTGGACACTGAAAAGCGAGCTTGGGATGAACTTCTCCCTTTCCTGTTGTTTGCGGTATGAGAAGTTCCCCAATCATCCACAGGCTTCTCCCCGTTTGAGCTCCTATATGGACGCCAACCTCGGGGTATTCTCGACCTACTGAAGGAATCCTGGGAGGAGGAGCCTTCCCCCTCCAAGAATACCCTTCAGTGGATACCAAGAATACCCTTCATAGACCTTAGAAATCGCCTAGACATGATAGGTCAGTTTGCTAAGGAAAACCTCAAATCTGCCCAAGAACATCAAGAGAGGCAGTACAACCAAAATGCTCGCTTGAGGGTCTTCCAACCTGGGGACCAAGTGATGCTACTACTACCGACATCAGAGAGTAAACTCCTTGCGAAGTGGCAGGGTCCTTTCCAAGTTCTCCGCCGCACCGGGGAGGTGAACTATGAGATCTCTCAACCAGGGTCCAGGAAGGGTAAACAAATCTACCACGTGAACCTCCTGAAACCCTGGAAAACGATGAAATCGCTGTTCATCCACCCTCGGGAAGGAGAGACGGATTTGGGTCCGCAGCTTCCAAAGGGTAGTACGTACAATGACCATCAGGTTCCCATGGGAGGGCAGTTAACAACGGAACAAAGGTCAGACCTACAGTACTAGAATTATGTGACCAGTTCCCAGATGTTTTTTCGGAGCTGCCAGGGCAGACTAATTTAGTGTCCCATAGGATTGAGACAGAACCTGGCGTAAAAGTGCGGTCCCGTCCCTATAGATAGATAGGGCATATGCCACGGCCTACTTGGATGACATTGTCATCTATAGCAGACACTGGCAGTCTCATATAAAAAGGTTAAGGGCAGTCCTAACGTCCTTAAGAGAAGCAGGGCTCACTGCAAATCCAAAAAAATGTGCCCTGGGTAAATCCACTACAAAGTACTTGGGCTATGCCGTTGGGGGAGGGATTTTAAGGCCACTAGCTAGCAAGGTGGCCGCCATATAGGAAGTCCCCACCCCACAGACAAAGACACAGGTCTGCTCCCTTTTGGGGTTAGCAGGGTATTACCGGCGGTTTATCCCCATTTTTTCAGAAATATCTGCACCCCTAACAGATCTGACAAAAAAGAGTGCCCCGACCCAAGTTAAATGGTCTTGGGAGTGCCAAGACGCCTTTGACATGCTAAAAAAGTGCCTGTCAGAGGGCCCCGCTCTTCGGAGCCCAGATTTTAAAGAGCCCTTCATCATCCAGACGGATGCCTCAGAGGTAGGACTGGGAGCAGTGCTGTCTCAGCAATTTGATGGTGTTGAACACCCCATACTGTTCATCAGCCGGAAGCTGTTCCCAAGGGAAGTGAGGTATTCCATTATTGAGAAGGAGTGCCTCACTGTAAAATGGGCAATTTTGAGGCCTTGAGACATTATGTCGCCGGAGTACACTTCACCCTGGTCACTGACCATGCGCCCTTGAAGTGGTTAAACACCATGAAGGACACAAATCCAAGGTTGACCAGGTGGTATATGGCCCTCCAACCCTTCTCTTTTGATATTCAGCATAGACCTGGAAAGGACCATGGAAATGCTGATTTTTTGTCAAGAGAAGGAGTGGAAGGTCGGGCTTCAGCCGTGTGGGACACTAGCCACACACAAACAGGGGAGGTATGTGACAGGGTGAAGTCAACCCCTATCAGTTATGCCTGGGAAACATATGTCTGAGTGCTTCATCCAGCACTCATAAGGGTTAACTCAGGTGGAAGCTAGCTAATCATGATGTAAGCTGACACCTGAGAGCCAGCAAGGTAGATAAGGATCTTGTTACCAGCAGTAGCTGCCTGTCTCAGATGAGAGCACATGGATAAATGTGCTGCTAGCCAGAAGGATACAGCACACTACTTACTGCAGCCAAAGTAAGATTTCTTTCATTTGTTTGCATGACTGCTTTAAAAGACTCTTACGGTTTGGGTATGGTTTAGCCAGCCAGCCTGCTAGCTAGGACTGCTGTGTTAGTCAGTTTTCTCCCAACGTGGAGCAGGATTTATTTGCTTAAAGGGACAGTGTACCCGCATGTTATGTTGCTGTGGAGAAATAAAGCCACTGAACGTTTTCATTTATCCTGAAACTACACGTGTGGACTGTTCCCTGACCTCGGCTACAGGCCGTCCTGCCATAAGGCCCAAGCGTGTGGGGCGGCCCAATTCACAATCAACAGGAACATCTGGGGTGTCCTCCTGGGGAGAACAATTCCCTAGAATCTGCCCTGAAGAGTTTAGGGAGACCCGGTGGTGGGCCCCCTTATTTGAGGGGTATGTAGGCTGGATGGACCGTACTCGGTTCATACTAGAGAGAGAGGACGTGGTCGATTACTGGTGGGCTCGTGGGGAGTTCACTGCGGAGGAGCGAAAGAAAGCGATGCAGGAGTGGTGGTACCAGATCCACCACCATAATATAGAACCTATGGGTCCCAGTCGGTTAACAGATCCGGTAGACCCGGAAGAGCCCCTATCATGGGTGTTGCCTGGAAAGGCAGGCAATGCAAATTTAACTCGTGTGAGTAGGGCGGAGCGGGCCATTATTACGAAGTACAAAAATTCTCATGGCCTGGAATACCCGTATGTCCCGGAGCCACTCATGCAAGAAATTGAGGACAACAGGGATAGGTGGTTGCGCGAAACCATAGAGTTGTATATGATTAACAAGGGTGGCGCAATCACTGGGCGTAAGGCAGAGGAGAGGATCACACATCTTATGCGAGTGTGGAGCATAGGGCGGAACATTTACAAACATAAAGTAATGTATAGACCAGAAAATGGGTTACCTCTGGAGTACCACGTCATAGTCCTGGATATGGGGGGACGGGAGGTTAAGAAGCCCGACCCACGTCACTATTACTAGGAAGAACAGGACAGGTATTGCGAGAGTAGTGCCCTGCAGGACGGGGAATGTTTATGGATATCATGTATGCCATTACTGTGAAGTTAATAATGTGTTCCATTTTACAGTGCTTCTCGGAGAAGGTACTTAAATTTAGGTCCCAGACGGGCCATTGGGATCCACCAGGGGGAGAATGTAGCCATGCTGTAAAATGGACTGCAGTCATCTATCCTGCTGGCAGTAAGGCCTGGTAAGTTACAGGGATGCCAGCAGTAATCATGGAGGTTTGCCCTCACACCCTGATGAGGTGCCCTATGTGTGGATGGGAGTGGTTACATACTCTGAGTCCACCATTAGTGACATCAGATATGTGCCCGCCCCCTGGAGATATAAGGCACAGCACTGTTCAAAAGTTAGGTGTTGGAGTAAGGAACAGATCTGCGTTGAGAACTGGGAGCAGGAGGCCCACTAGTGCTGTAAATAGTGGCCTTGTTATATTAATTCAGCCTCAAGCTGTATACGCCATACTGTGTCCAGGGACCTGGCACAGGGGTGATCTCCCTAAGGGGAGAGGGGATCCTACTCCATTGGGAGGGTGTACCTTTGAAGGGAGTACACGGCGCAATGTGCGGCTAAGAGACTTACAGCGAGGGGCAGCTAGCCCACATCAAGCAATAAAGATGACCTTGTTCAATCAAACCCTCGTGTGTGAGTGTGGAGTAATTACACAGAGGGATGCACCACAGATGAGTTCCTCACCAGGACCATCCACAAGCGGACGCTGGGATCCTGATGAGGTGGAGGCGCTGCACTGGATATAGGTAGGACTCAAGTACACTACCTCAGCTGCCTGTCTGGGTTGGCAATCCCCACACAACATCATGCGGGAGACTCAGGAGTCCTGTTGCCAACAGGTGCACCACCAGACACTACACTGTAATGGGGACTGTTTAGACCACAGGGGCCAATGTGAAATTGGGTGGATCAGGCTAGGCCAGAAAATCCGTTACACAAGAATGATGGTTTCCTCGGTGCAATGCTCATCACCACGGCTCTTGCTTTTGTTATAGTCAGGGAACGTAGAGCACTTGCTAGATTCTCAGTGGAGGGCACTTTTTGGGTTCAAAGTGATATTCTCTCTTTTCTACTGCAGCTTCTATGTTTAAATGTACTTGTTTTGTTCATCAATAATGCACTACTAGTGTAGTTTATCCCACCCTGTTTATGTTTATGCTTATCTTTACATGTGGATGAAATAGCTGCAAAAGATGTACTATCTCTAAGGGTTTGCTTATGCTTAATAAACTTGCTTTTGAACACACACTTAGAGGGCTCTTGCTTGCCCGAAGCATACACAGGTGGCCTAGTAGTAATTAACTGCTGCTGTGTTGTACTGGTGCTAGAGGCATCACACATTTCAGGAATAATTGGAGTAAAGCTTCATGATGTAGGGTGAGGGAATGAATCTGCTGTAGACAATGATGCCTGACCCAAAATATCAACAAATACCAAAAATTATCTTTTGACAATGAATCACAACAATTAAAAATGTTAATGTAGAACAAGATGTAGATTTGTAAAATGTCAAAAATCAGTCAAACAAAAAGTATGAATTCCGAGAACAAGTACTACAGTTGTAATGTTTGTAAACCCACTGCTACTGCTGTTGGCCGACAATGTTTTCTAGGTAAGTTAAGCCAAAAATAAATGTTTGGCTAGTAAAAGTTACAGCAGAGAGTGAGACAAGATAGGGCTGTCTTCTAGACTAGTATACAGCTGCAGTGGCCGTTATTCAAACAAATCCCGCATTGTGTACTTCGGAATACCGATGTCATGATGCGGGATGTCTTCCAACCTCACCACCCTTGCGACGCGAGTACAGGGAGTGCAGAAAATGGCATTTTAGAATTCTGGTTTTGAAACACCTGAAATTGACACAGTAGCACAGTACTGTACACATTGCAATTCATTCATTTCATTGCACCGAAAGAAACAGAATCCATGAAATTCAACAAAGCAATCACGATAAGTGCGGGTGCCTGGGCAATTGGCCGCGTTCATGCTGCGTGGAGTACAGCAGAGCACACGAAACCGGCGCCATAATTTGTTTGAATAACGGCCGCAGCAGCTGTATATCTATGGTATTATGTTATCTGTATGACAGTGATGTATTTCTAAACCGCCGGTCCATTTTTGGGTGGTACATTTATAGAGAGATAAAATAAAGCTGATATTATCTGTGTGCTAAATAAATAGAAATAACTTGATTTTAATCAATACTGGTGACTTTGACGATGATGTATTTCTAAACCTCGTCATTTTTTGGCTGGTACAATCAGAGAGAGATAAAATGTGGCTGCTAAAAGAAGAAATGTTGGATAGTTAAAATTTTGGCATTTACAAGATCCCAGGCAGCATTGATTAACTAGGGAAAGATCATGTCAAGGAAATCTACAAAAATTTTTTTTGGGGGGGGGGGGGTGGGTGACTAAGATAATAGATCAGGGTAGCAATTTCATTTTATGTAAAGCCTTTGATATTGTGCCACATTAACACTGTCTGGGATTTGTTTAAAGGTGTCCGAATAGATGACACTGGTTAAGGTGTAGGGGGCAAATAGTTTTGGTAAATGGAGTCCAATCAGAGTTACTGAAAATTACCAGTGGAGTCCCCAAGGACGTGTACTGGGACTGTATAAGAGGACATGTGCAGAGGTACGCAATGGAGACTGTTTTAAGGTGAAATAAAAATAAGGCTTTATTGCGCCTGTCGCTTTAAACACAGCAAACGTGAAAATCAGCAAACAAAATCTGCTCCACTTTGGAGTATGTAGTCCAGCTCTCTTTAACTGCATGGTTAGCCCAGCGATTCACCAGCCCACATCATAGAGACATTTATATATATATATGTATAGACATAGATAACAGTCATAAGAAGTCTTATCTGTCTCTTGTAGTTGTAGGGGAAGGCTTATCTGTTCTCCTGGTGTCCACACCCTTGTGCGATAAGGCAAAGTCAGGGTCCAGGTTTAGAATTACAGTATTGTCCCCTGTATCTTGTTGGAAGCGTGCAGTCCCTTTTGGCAGGCTCAAGACGTCTGTTTTCCCTCTGTCAGTCTCACCTGTGAGACTCAGGAACCTCTCCTCTGTCTGTTTCCTGGTTCAGCTCACGTGTAGGTTCAGGAAGAATCTCTCTTCCTGTCTCAGATGCAGGCTTTTTCTGACACCTGTAATCAGCCAGGTGGTGTAGGTTAATTCTCTACTAGCTGTTAACCACCACACTGCTGGATTAGAGGCAAATTTTTGAACAGGGATAAATCCCCTGTTACGGACTGGTACTCCTTAACGTTTCTATTAGTGACATAAAATACAGTATGGTCTGGAAGGAAGTGTCCAAATAATAGAGAGAAATGCTGCACACCTCAAAATTGAAAAAATTGATACAATTACCGGTGCTCCAGTGTTAGAACGAAAGCCTGCAGTCAGTCCTGGATATATGAACAAAGGAACATAGGGCACAACGGATTTAGCATATCCAAACTCATTTATTGAGCCAACACGACGTTTCGACTATGATGGTCTTTTTCAAGTGACAATGGCAGAAACAAAATCCCTTCTAACAACATATAAGTAGTGCCCCAAACCCCCACAATGCAACCTGTTCAATTAGTGGTGATGGTATTCATGTGCTGAATCAGTCCCTTGAACCAATGTTATAATTGGTGTTATAAGTGTTATAATAAAAAGAGCAGATAAAGGGGGAGCTCTAGTGCTGCAAAACTATACAAACTATAAAGCTGAGGCCCTTAGGCAATTAGGGGATACAAATTGCTACACGTTGTTGGATAGGGATCCGACTCTCTCTTTTCAAAGAGAGATTGTGGAAATTCTAAATATAGGACTTGGCAATACATGGATCTCGGAATCGGAATTAGATTACCTGACTATGGTCAATCTGAGACGTCCGGTTTTATACTTATTGCCAAAAATCCTCAAAAGCCTCCACAACCCCATAGGAAGACCTATAATTTCAGCGACTTGCTCTATCAATCAGCCTCTGGCTATCTTTGAGGATCAGTACTTACAACCATTAGTACTTAAGAGCAAATCGCATATAAAAGACACATAATTTCCTGAATAAAGTGAGAGCATTGCAAATTCAGGACAAAAACATCCTGCTGGTCACCATGGATGTGACTAGCTTATACACAATCATCCCCCATGATGAGGGTATGAGCACAGTAAGAGATGCGCTTGAAAAAGATCATCATACACGGCCACCCATAGACTTTATTCTTCTTTTAGTGCATTTCATCTTGCATAAAAATTATTTTAAATATGAGAAGAATTTCTATCTTCAAATTATGGGAACCGCGATGGGCAGTAATGTCGCCCCCTCGTATGCTAATCTTTACATGGCGGATTTTGAAACTAAATACATCTATAATACTGTTTACTATGACCATATGATCTTTTACTGTCGTTACATAGATCAGGGGGGCGCAAACTTTTTTCCCTGCGCCCCCCTGCCGGCTGTCCCCTCACTCCCGCGCCCCCCTCCCAACCCCAACTTACCCGCACTCCGGCGTAATGACGTCAGGTTGCCATAGCAACGTGACGTCACATGACCTCGCAGCGTCATTTTTACGCCGCGTTGCCATGGCGACACAGGGAGGAAGCCGCCGGAGCCACGGTAAGTTAGGTTTAAAGAGGCCCTGCAGCTCCCCCGGCACTTAATTTAAGTGCCTTCGGGAAGCGCGCGGGGCCTCTGTAAACCCCGCGCCCCCCGTCGGCAGTGTCGCGCCCCCCCTGGGGGTCGCACCCCACAGTTTGCGCACCGCTGCCATAGATGATCTGTTTTTTATCTGGGACGGTACGGATGAACAACTAATAGAATTTTTTTACATATTTGGACAAACTCCCGACCCCAGTTCGTTTTAGTAACAACTGGAGTCCCACTCAGATATCTTTCTTAGATGTACTCATCACGTATGATGGGCACAGTCTTAATACAGACCTATATCGCAAACCAACAGATCGTAACGCTACGCTACATGCTTCAAGTTTCCATCCGGAATCCCTCAAGGCAATGTTGCCATTTTCTCAAAAAGTAAGGGCCACTAAAATCGTCAATAGGCCGGAGAAACTTAAAGAGACATTAACTGATATCAAACAGAGGTTTGTCTCACGTTGACATAAACCTGCTGAGATTGATAAAGCTTTAAGTAAAGAGGTACAAGCAATGAAGCCAGACACAAGCACAGAAAGGATTAATATTGTCAGTAGGTACACAACTGCAAGTAAACAAATTAAAAACACCATTATCAAATATTGGAAGATTCTTCAGGCTGATACATTGATAGGTCCGCTTTGTAAGGAGCCTCCACGGTTCGCTTATCAGAGGGGTCACAATCTCAAAGACATACTTTTCAAAGCTAATGATGAAAAATATTTTACAGCATCACACTTTCTGAGCGTACAAAAACCAGGATGTTTTAAATGTTATGGATGTTCAGTTTGCAATAGCCTTATTACAGGAGATACGTTTAATCATCCACGAAGTGGTCAAAAATATTAAATCCACAGTAGGATTACATGTACTTCAACTAATGTCATCTATGTCATCAAATGTCCTTGTGGACTACTTTATGTAGGAAAAACAAGTTGTATGTTATAGACAAGGTACATAGAACATCGCAGCAAAATTAATAACAAAAAAGAAGAGACAGTTTTGATCAAACGCTGCACAGATCATAAACATACAGTGGCGTCTTTAAGGATTATGGGAATAGAATCAGTGGTCTCATTCATCCCAGGTTCAGAGAGAGATACAATGTTGCTTCAAAGAGAAGCTTTCTGGACATATACTCTTGACACTGTCACACCAAGGGGACTTAATGATTACTTGTCCCTGAATTGTTTCCTTAATACACGCTAGTAAGGTTTTGATTAGCTTACTTTATGGACTGTATGTACATTTTCTCATCCTCAGTGATCATCACACTCTTGCTGCTGCTGCTTTGCTATAGGATCAGTAACTATAAAATCCTCCATATTTTAATTCGTTATTTAAATCTTTATTAGGGTATAGTGGCACTTTGTATTAAGTTATCACACTGATTAATATTCCTCCTCTCCTTGCTATTCTATCTAGATCTGATGCTGCATCCAATAGTCAGCTTCAGTTATCCTCTACCTGGTATAACAGCCGGACAAGATTTTGAGTGCACTGCGCATGTGCACACCGGCATCCCCAGCAAAGGAGAAAAACTATCACACCCCCCAATGACATCATCACAAGTTCCATAATCTCGCGAGACTACGTGATGAGGGATGACAAGAGTACAGAGGAGGAGCAGAGGAAGCACGTAGATGGAATCCTGAGCCTGTTCAGGCAGATGAAGCTTATTACGCAGAAGGACCTGCGGATGACGTCAACACGCATGGAACCACCTGATGACGTCAGCGCGACTGATCGGAACAGTTTGGAAGATTGGAACCAGGATGTGCTACATCACGGGACAATTGGGGGGTAATTAGCTATAGGTGTAATTGTTTTCACATGGGTTTCTTTCCTTATATATACTGGGCTGTGTACACTGGCGACACACTTTATTCGAGCTCGGCTAGTCCCACGAATTCGGGTATACCCGGGTGTATTGAGGTTTGTGACTGTTTTCTGCCCGAGTGCATTGAGT
This sequence comes from Ascaphus truei, assembly GCF_040206685.1. Classification (NCBI taxonomy): domain Eukaryota; kingdom Metazoa; phylum Chordata; class Amphibia; order Anura; family Ascaphidae; genus Ascaphus; species Ascaphus truei. The sequence goes on along the minus strand of NC_134484.1, from coordinate 392,736,522 downwards.
TATTTTCCGGCAGGGATTGAAGCATTTTATTCCCGCTGGCTGCAATACTGCACAGTATATATATATATACTGCATTACAATTCATGAATTTATGCCATCTGGTAGACACGCGAAGCATTGCAGCCTATTAAATCCTAATCATTATCATTTAACAGATCAGCCGCCCATCAGCCAGGCATGAACCCAGGCTGGGAAGGCAAATGCAACGGGGCTTGTCAGAGGTGAGGAGCGGCGCATTCCAGGTATCTGCCAGGTACATACCGGGTATTTGCTCGAATAAAGTGTGTCGGTGCAGTAGTAGTCAATGCAAGCCAGTCACTTGAAAAAGTCCCCTAGGAGGGATGAAACGTCGTGTTTATGGGCTGAAATAAATTGTTTTTTCTTACAAAATCCGAAGTTGCCCTGGATCTCTCTTCTTTTGCTCTACATTGGATGTCCCAGGCATATATCCCTCAACCAGGAGCACCGGTAGTATCATTTATTTATTCAATTTTGTATTGGTGTGCAGCTCTACATGTTTCTTTCCACTCTTGTAAAGCCATCTTGATGGCTAACAATTCCCTATTCCCAACGTCGTAATTTCTTTCTGCAGAAGAATTTTTTTTATAAAAAATCCAACAGGGGTGTAATTTGTCTTCGGGGGTGGTCCTTTGAGAGAGAACCGTGCCAGCTCCTACGTCGGAAGCGTCAACTTCCAAAGTAAAGGGGAGGGTGGGGACGGGATGTCGCAGAATAGGAGCCGATGGATCGGCCCCTTTCTTGGTAAGGACCGTAATAGGTGCCACCAAGGTAGAAAAGATAGCAATAAATTTCCTGTAATAGTTTGCGAAGCCGAGGAAGCGCTAAATCGCTTTTAAGGAGTTAGGGTGACGCCATTTGAGTACGGAATTGAGCTTCTCTGGATCCATGGTGAAGCCTTGATTCGAGACAATGTATCCCAGGAAGGTAGTGGAGGATTGGTGAAAGACACACTTCTCCATCTTGGCATAGAGCTTGTTGGCCCGTAAGCAAGAGAGCACCATCTTGGTATGACGAATGAGTTCTTCGAGGGTTTTTTGAAAAAATAAGGATATCATCCAAGTAGATAATCACACAAGAGTTCAATAGGTCACGAAAAACCTCATTCATAAAGTCTTGGAAGATTGCAGGGTCATTGCACAACCCGAACGGCATAACCAGGTACTCTAATGACCGCTGCGTGTGTTGAACGCGGTCTTCCACTCGTCTCCACTGCGGATGCGAATGAGGTTATATGCTCTTCGTAGGTCAAGTTTGGAGAAAATGGTCGCGCCTTGCAGCCTATCAAAGAGTTCTGGAATAAGAGGCAAATGGTAGCGATTTTTATGGTAATTTTATTTAGGCCACAGAAATCGATGCACGGCGAAGTGTCCCATCCTTCTTCTTTACAAAAAAGAATCCTGCTCCAGCGGGAGAACTAGATTTCCGTATGAAGTCCTTTAAAAGATTTTCAGAGATATACTCGGACATGGCCTCAGTCTCAGGTAACGATAATGGATAAGACCTAGCTTTGGGAAATGGGGCACCCGGAATTAAGTCAATCGGGCAGTCGAAAGGGCGATGAGCGGGAAGCTCCTCGGATTTGTCCTTACTGAAGACATCCAGGAAATCCTAATAGACGTCCAGAAGGGTGACGTCCTGTGGGGACGAGGTCTCCAAGACGGCCAGTACCGCAGCGGGCGGAGCAGACACTTCTACTTGAGAGGATCTCCATAGAACAGGAACTTCAGCAGTCCAATTGATAATGGGATTGTGTAATTGCAGCCATGGTAGACCCAGGATGATGTGAACCGAAGGAGCGTGTATGACATCAAAGGAAATTATTTCACAATGTCCATCATTCATGGAAAGTTCTAGGGAAAGTGTCTACAAGGTAATAAAAGCTGGCTGCAGTGGTCGACCATCAATAGCCTCTAATCCGACCGGAAAGGCCTTCTCCCGGAGTGGAATGTTGTGCAGGGTAGCAAACGCCGATTTATAAAATTCCCTCCGGAACCGCAATCAAGGAAGGCCTGAGCAGGGGTCTTTATGTTGGCGTGCTTTAGGAGGACCGATAATAGTAGACGTTTAGGAAGACGCTGTGAGAGAGAGGGGGAAGCAGAGATGGTACCCTGTGAGTTTCCTATATACCTCACTGGGCGTTGACATTTCCCGGCATCAAAGGACAACGTGGCAGGATGTGCCCAGGAGAACCACAATAGAAGCACAGGCCCTCATTTCTCCGACGTAGTCGCTCCCTAGAAGAAAGGTGATGAGTGTCCAGTTGCATGGGTTCTGGAGCTTCCAATGCGGGCAGTACAGGGAGAGAAGATCTGGAATTAGAAATCAAAGAAATAGCAGTACGAGGACGTTGACATTCAGCCCGCCTCTCCAGAAGTCTTTGATCCACCCGAACGCACAAAGCGATTAAGGCCTCTAGTGAGGATGGTTATTCACGAGCCGCCAACTTGTCCTTTAAGGTTTCCGAAAGCCACTGCCAGAAGGCGGCGGAGAGAGCCCCATCATTCCAATCAGTCTCTACTGCGATTGTCCGGAACTCCAGAGCATAACATGCCACTGATCTCCGACCATGCGAAATATGGAACAAGGAGGACGCCGCCATATCACTGTGTCCTGGGGTGTCAAAGACTAAACAAAATTCTTTTTTGAAATTAGAAAAGTTGTAAGTGAGTTCAGGTTTCAACTCCCAGATTGGTGAAGCCCAGGCCAGGGCATCCCCGTTGAGAAGGGAATACACATAAGCTACCTTAGTACGATCCGTGGGGAAGCGAGAAGGTGACAGTTCGAAATGTATCTCGCACTGGTTTAAGAAACCGTGGCATGCAAGCGGATCCCCTGCGTATTTACTGGGCGTAGGAATCCGCAACTCCGAGGACCCTGTTCCTTCACGGGATACTATGGAAGAGGAAGTGGGAACATTGCCGTGGGGAATCTGAAGAGAGAGGGTATTAACTTGCAATCAGAGTGAGGGGAGGGATTGCGGAGCGGCCCGAGTAAGACCCAGATAGGAGAGAATTACCGGAGGCTTTGGGAGTGGTCTGAGCAAGGGGAGGAGCGGAGGGATGGACAAGGGAAGGGACAGAAAGGGAAGGAGGACCTGGGAGGCATAGCTGATGGGGCAAGGGCAGAGACACGCAATGTGCGTGCACCGCGTCAGAGGAGGCGGAGTCTGACGCCCAGCACCAATTAAGGGCAGCCTGGGTCCGCCCACGCCCGTAGGGGTGACGCGCACGAACGGGATGTGCAGGGGCAGCCGCCAGTGGCGAGGGACGCCGCCGGGTGCCCGGACGGCCTGTAATAAAGGTAAGGAGGCGCTGGAAGCGGGTATACCCGCAGCGCAGATCCTTACAATGACACTGCTGGCAGAAGAGGCCATCCGCGAGGTCAGTGTTGCCTGCTCCCACAAGTCATCGGAGAGGAGGATGATGACACATACTCACACTCACACACACTCACTGCCCCCGGTCCCCGGAGATCTCCTCCTCTTTGGACGGGGGCTGCGAGATCCGGGAGCTGTGTCCCCATATCTCTGCCAGGGGGAGGAGATAGGGGTTATTGCTCCGGGTCGGGGGAACTCAGAAAGATCGTGTACGGTAACAAGGAGGAGAGGGGAGGAGGAGAGGTGGGGGGAGAGCGTGTCATGCCCTGGCAGCACCGCCGACCACCAGAGGGAGAGCGCTGAGCATGCTATATCCCCTCAGGACCGCCGAAGGGGGGAGGGGGAAGAGCGCTGAGCACCCCGTGTCCCCATAGCTCGGAGGGAGGGGGAGAGCGCTGAGTGTGCTGTGTCTTCATAGCTCAGAGGGAGGGGGAGAGCGCTTATTGCGCTGTGTCCCCATTGCTTGGAGAGGGGTGTGTGTGGGGGGGGGGGAGAGCACTGAGCGCATTGTCCTCACAGGGAGAGGGGCGGAAGCGCTGGGAGAAGCTGCAGGACATGCTGAGCGCCACACTTGGAATACACAAACACTGACACACACACAGTCACATATACACACTGACACCCACTAAGATGCACAGTGATACACGATACACACTGACTGACTGACACACACACACACACACCCACACTGACACACAGTTATACACACACTGACTGAATGACACACACACAGTGACACGCACGCACACACTGACTGACGCGTTGCCACACACATTGACTGACGAACGTGCACACACACTGTCTGGTGCACGTGCGCACACACTGACTGATGCGTGCGCACACACACTCTGACTGATGTGTGCGCACACACACTGACGCGCGCACACACTGACTCAAGTGCACACACACACACTGACTGACGCACACACACCCTTAGTGACGCGCACACACACAGTGATGCACATACACACACACACGAGGAATTCACAGTTACTATAAATATAGAAGAGCAAATAGCTTAAATATGCGTTCTAAGTCAAAATTCTTTGTGTTTTGGCACTGAAATTGTGTTTTGAATTTTTAATTAAAAACATCACCATCTCAAATACAATTTCTGTGACAAAATAGTGACAAAAGACAAAGAAGTTTCACATAAAATGCGCGGGCTCGGCAAACACACTTTTTTTTTTTACTAAAACATGCGTCTCAGGGAGGGCTTGTGCGGATATTTGGCGTGGAAAAGCCGGACAAGCCTGGGGGCATGAAGACTGTTCCTCGGGTCCAAATCCCCTCAAGTGTACGAGATACTGTATCGACCCCCTGGAAATTCTGGAGTCCAAGATAAACTGGACCTCATACTCCTGTAGCCCTGTACAAGGAGAGGAGCCGGAGACGAGGATGAACCAAGGAAGCGAGGATCCCTGATGGTCGGCTTCAGCAGGGAGACATGAAACAAAGACAGAATCCTCAAAGAAGGAGGAAGGTGCAGACAGTATGCCACTGGGTTGATCTTCTCCAGAACAGAATAAGGTCAGATTAACCTTAGTGCTAATTTTAGCGTGGGGACATTGAGGCAGATATTCTTTGAAGACAACCACACCTTGTCTCCCGGGTTGAACTCTTGAATGCTCCTATGGTGACGATCTTCCTGTGCCTTCTGTCTAGAAGTTGCCCTGGTAAGATTCTGCTGGATTCTTTTCCATGAATTCTGTAGCCAAAAAATTCTGTTGCCTGCTGCTGGTACCCCAGAACTGGGTGTGTGATGGGTAGAAGAGACGGGTAAAAACATAATTAATGAAGAAGGGCGACTACATGGTGGATTCATTGTGCAGATTGTTGTGCGTGAACTTGGCTCAAGGAAGAAGGCCAGTCCAGTCCAGACATCCTGGATGTCTGAGAGGAAACAGAGAATATATTGCTCCCATGACTGGTTGGTTCGCTCTGTCTGACCGTTGATTTGGGGATGATAACACGTAGAAAAATGTAAAGATATACCTATTTGCTGTGAGAAGGAACGCCAGAACTTCGAAATAAACTGTGACTGCGGCACCCCATGGAGGTGGAAAATGTATTTGACAAAGATGTCTGCCAGTTATGGAGAATTGAGAAGACCTTTCAATGGGATAAAGTGGGATTGCTTAGAAAAAATAGTCTACTACTACTAAGATGGTGTTCATCCCTTTAGAGAAGGCAGTTCTATTATGAAGTCCATGGACAGGTGTGTCCATGGATGGTCCGGGATGGGAAGAGGTCGAAGAAGTCCTGGTGGTTTGTTCTGAGGAGTCTTATTCTGAGCATACATCAACAAATTCCTTAATGTGCATTCTGGGCCACCAAAAGGTCCGCTCCACAAGATTGGTGGTTCTTCTAGTGCCAGGATGTCCAGATGACTTGGAAGAATGACCCCATTCAAGAACCTTCCTCCGATGAGGTGGTGAGGAAAGAATCGCCCCTGAGGGACTTCGAGACCTTCTGGGATGTGGGACTGATTTTGTAAGATCTCTCTCAAGGCATCGAAGGTGTTAGTATGTATGTAATATGTAAGTATGTAAAGTATGTATTCAGAGGGAAGTACAGTGGTGTGAAAAAGAAAGTACATCCTCTTTGAATTCTATGGTTTTACATATCAGAACATAATAACATTCATCTGTTCCATAGCAGGTCTTAAAATTAGGTAAATACAACCTCAGATGAACAACAACACATGACATATTACACCGTGTCATGATTTATTTAACAAAACTAAAGCTAAAATGGAGAAGCCATGTGTGAAAAACTAAGCACAAATTATGATTCACTAGCTTGTAGAATCAACTTTAGCAGCAATAACTTGAAGTAATCGTTTTCTGTATGACTTTATCAGTCTCTCACATCGTTGTGGAGGAATTTTGGCCCACTCTTCGTTACAACGTTGCTTCAGTTCATTGAGGTTTGTGGGCATTTTTTTATGCACAGCTCTCTAAAGTTCCAGCCACAGCGTTTCAATCTGGACTTTGACTGGGCCATTGCAACATTGATTATTTTCTTTTTCAGCCATTCTGTTGTAGATTTGCTGGTGTGCTTAGGATGATTGTTCTGTTGCATGACCCAATTTCGGCCAAGCTTTAGCTGTCGGACAGATGGCCTTATTTGACTCTAGAATACTTTGGTATAAAGAGGAGTTCAGGGTCGACTCAATGACTGCAAGGTTCCCAGGTCCTGTGGCTGCAAAACAAGCCCAAATCATCACCCCTCCACCACCGTTCTTGACAGTTGGTATGAGGTGTTTGTTCTGATACGCTGTGTTTGTTTTTTTGCCAAATGTGGCCCTGTGCATTATGGCCAAACATCTCCACTTTGGTCTTGTCTGTCCAAAGGACATTGTTCCAGAAGTCTTGTGGTTTGTTCAGATGCAACTTTGCAAACCTAAGCTGCCATGCTCTTTTTAGAGAAAAGAGGCTTTCTTCTGGTAACCCTTCCAAACAAACCATACTTGTTCAGTCTTTTGCTAATTGTACTGTCAGGAACGTTAACATTTAACATGCTAACTGAGGCCTGTAGAGTCTGAGATGTAAATCATGTTTTTTTTTTGCAATTTCTCTGAGCATTGCATGGTCTGACCTTGGGGTGAATTTGCTGGGCCGTCACTCCTGGGAAGATTGGCAATTGTCTTGAATATTTCCCACTTTTGAATAATCTTTCTCACTGTAGAATGATGGACTTTAAATTGTTTGGAAATGGCCTTTTAACCCTTCCCAGATTGATGGGCAGCAACAATTGCTTTTCTAAGATCATTGCTGATGTCTTTCATCCTTGGCATTGTGTTAACACACACCTGAATGCTCCAGACCAGCAAACTGCTAAAACTTCAGCTTTTATAGAGGTGGTCACACTTGCTGATGATCAATTAATGAGGGGCATTTGATTAGCAGCACCTGTCTGCTACTTAGCATCTAATTCCTATGGAAGCAGTGTGTACTTAGTTTTTCACACAGCTTCTCCATTTTGGCTTTATTTTTTATAACTTGAATTTTATTGAGAGATGCATGCAAAGTATACAATACAGGGTTGGAATTTGATTTACAAGCATTAATACATACATTTGTAATTGTGTATTGTCTGTACATTATTTCGATTACAAAGGTATCGTACGACTTTTCGATCCCTACCCTGACCATTTTGGCTTTATTTTTGTTAAATAAATCATGGCACGGTGTAATATGTCATGTGTTGTTGTTCATCTGAGGTTGTATTTACCTAATTTTAAGACCGGCTAAGGAACAGATGATTGTTATTATGTCCTGATATGTAAAAACATAGAATTCAAAGAGGGAGTACTTTCTTTTTCACACAACTGTATGGTTTCCTGACGATCCTTGGTTTTGTTGTCCACCAAAAACTGACGGGAGAGGGCATCAGCTTTGACATTTTTTTAACCCAGTAGGAAGGAAATAATGTAATTGAAACGGGAAAAGAAAAGCGACCACCGGGATTTGCGAGCCCCTAGTCAACGAGCGCTCTCGATGTAGAGTAAGTTCTTGTGGTCAGTCAGAATAGTGATAGGATTCTCCGTGCCTTCAAAAAGATGTCTCCATTCTTCTAGTGCTAACTTGATAGCTAGAAGTTCATGGTTACCAACGTCCTAATTTTGGTCAGCTGGAGAATTTTTTTTTTGAGAAAAAGGCACACGGATGAAGTCTGGCTTGAGGTGTCCTTCTCTGAGACAGAATAGCTCCGGACCCGACATCTGATGCATCCACTTGCAAGGTGAACGGTAGTTTGGGATCCGGATGTATAAAGATTGGTGCAGAAACAAAGGTGGTTTTCAGATGATCGAAGGCTTGGCTAAGCGCCGGCGACCATGAAGTAGGATTCACAACTTTCTTGATTAAGGCTGTAATGAGAGCTACCGCAGAAGAGAAATGAATGAACCTGCGGTAGTAATTCGCAAAGCCCAGAAAGCACTGTATAGCCTTCAGAGTAGGAGGACGAGGCCTATCCAGGACTGCCTTCACCTTAGCTGGATCCATGGTGAGACCAGTGTCAGAAATGATGTATCCGAGAAATGCCGTGGAGGTTTGGAGGAACTGACACTTTACAGCTTGGCGAACAAATGGTTTTCATGTAGGCGTAACAGTAAATTTTTGACATGACCGATGTGTTCCTGTGAAGACTTAGAAAAAATCATAATGTCATCCAAATAGACGATAACAAACTGATTAAGCAGGTCCCTGAAGATCTCATTAACAAAGTCTTGGAAGACGGCGGGGGCATTACAGAGAAAGAAGGGCATGACAAGGTATTCATAATGACCATCTCAAGTATTGAAAGTCGCTTTCCATTCATCACCCTGGCGAATTCTTACCAAATTGTAGGCCCCACGTAGGTCCAGTTTGGTGAAGATGGTGGACCCTTGCAGGCGATCGAAGAGTTCCGAAATCAATGGCAAGGGGTAACGGTTTTTGATGGTGATCTTGTTAAGAGCTCTATAATTGATACAAGGTCGTAGAAATCCATCCTTCTTCACGAACAAGAAGCCTGTTCTGGCTGGGGAAGAAGATTTCTGAATTAACCCATTTAGTAAATTTTCTTGAATGTACTTCATGGCTTTAGTCTCTGGGAGGGAAAGTGGGTATGAGCTTCCCCTAGGAGGTACTGAACCAAGGTGTGATGAGGTGGCAGAAGCTCTGATCTTGCTTTGAAAAAAACATCATGAAAATCGGTGTAAACCTCGGGTAAAGTTACCTTATCTTCTTTAGGAGCAGCAACCCCGCATATACTTTTGATGGGCACTGTGCAATTCTTAGAACAAGAAGAGATTCCTTGTCAGTCCAATCAATACACCGAGTCTGTGCTTCTTCTTATAAATTTAGTTTATACTTATTTACTATGTAATTAGTATATATATATATATATATATATATATATATATATATAAAAGAGGAATTTCAGTAGCGCCACTTGTGGAATCAAGTATCAATAAAAAATAATTAATTATAAATTATTAAAGTGCAATAGTTATGTGCAATATATTAGCAATATATTACAATATAAATCAATCTAAAACATGTGACAAACAGTATATTTAGATATTAAAAAATGTATTTGAAAAAAGGGGGAAAAAGTGATATAGGAATGTGCTGATAATCAAACAGGGAAAAAATGGGGAGAGGATACAAAAAATAGAGTAAAGTCCAACCCTTATTGGAAATCCAGTGCAAAGTCAATGATGGTGTATATGAGATGCTGTTCAGGGATCCACGGCTGCTCTCAGAAGGAATAACCAATTCCAACAGGAAAACTATAGAAAAAGAAGAACAGAGAGCGCACCTCCCATAGTGTAAAACAGTACATTTAATAAATAAAAAGCACAAGGGGATTAAGGACACTCACAAGGATAAGAGATAAAAAGGCAATTTGTGATACTGTATATATAATCACCACCAGCAAAGCCAAACCGTCCAGGAACACATCTGGTTGGTACAGGGTCCCTCCGGTGTATCTGCAACAGTAGTTGGTGATAAGGAACAAGTTCTATCAGCGTCCATGCAGTATAGTGATTTTTCAGCCTCATATCAGCTCCATGCGCTCTCCGGCCGTAAAGCACACACTGCGTGATGACGTAATGTTGTGGTTGCCTCCCTGATGCATTTCGTCACGACAGTAACTTTTTCAAAGGGAATAATAGCTGAAGGGAGGGCTCGGTATATAAAGGAATGCTTTCAATCAAGTGGGAGTGGTAACAGAGCAACCAGTGGCCAATCGCCAGTGTCCAGACAGATTACCAAGGCACTGCCGATGGGCCAATGAGAATGACCCTTCCAAACCCATTAACACAAGTATACAGTGCACTTGGATATACATAGAGACAAGATACGAATATATATATATATACTCCATGCAATATAACCAATCTTAGCCACTGGACAAGACTGGTGTATGTGTTAAGGATAACAAAGCTGTTGCACATATTTTCACTAAGAGAATTATACACAATATAATGAAAATGAAAGTTAAAAACCCACAATGTTAAAAATATCTTTGTCCATATATAGGTACTGATATCAGCAATTAAACATATAACAAGAGTAAATTCATTATTAAAGGAGAACCCTAATTAAACAACACTTATCCTTGTGAGTGTCCTTAATCCCCTTGTGCTTTTTATTTATTAAATGTACTGTTTTACACTATGGGAGGTGCGCTCTCTGTTCTTCTTTTTCTATAGTTTTCCTGTTGGAATTGGTTATTTATATACCGAGCCCTCCCCTCAGCTATTATTCCCTTTGAAAAAGTTACTGTCGTGACGAAACGCGTCAGGGAGGCAACCACGACATTACGTCATCACGCAGTGTGCGCTTTACGGCCGGAGAGCGCATGGAGCTGATCTCAGGCTGAAAAATCTCTATACTGCACGGACGCTGATAGAACTTGTTCCTTATCACCAACTACTGCTGCAGATACACCGGAGGGACCCTGTACCAACCAGATGTGTTCCTGGACGGTGTGGCTTTGCTGGTGGTGATTATATAAATCACAAATTGCCTTTTTATCTCTTATCCTTGTGAGTTTCCTTAATCCCCTTGTGCTTTTTATTTATTAAATGTACTGTTTTACACTATGGGAGGTGCGCTCTCTGTTCTTCTTTTTTTATATATATATATTTTTTTTTTCCATATATTCAATACTTTATTATTTATTATTTATCATAGTCAGGTTGTGTTTGTGATTGTTTAAACATCTTCCTGCATTTAATGTATTCAATTTATTACTAGGTTTTCTCTATTTTTTCTTGTTTTATTATGTGTTATTTCTTAGCTGAACGTTTATGTGCATTACATTAGTTGTTGCTAGTTTTTTTTAGTCTGTCCGTTTTTAGTGTATCAATAAAGTTGTTTTTGTTTTACTATCCCTTTCCACCTCTAGCCCGGTGGGAGAATTAGGGTTTTGCGTGTCAGGCTGGATGTGGGCGCACATGAGTGACGTCACCTCATGGGCCGAGATGATAGGTTGGGCATGAGGCGGTGTCACAGTGTTGCGACGCGTCACTGGCGCGCATGCGCAGTGCGTTCCCACAGATCTTTTGGCACGAAATGGGGCCTATAACTGTGAGGAGGTATGTTTTCCTATTACACCTTGATAAAGTCCCACGGGACGAAACGCGTTGGTGCGTGGGCTGTGTTTATGTCCCTGTGAGTTCATGGAATAAATACCCTCAGTTTTTAGTCTGGAGTTGTGCCCTTTATTTTTCCTTCAGGATTTTTTTCCTCGGGATCTTCTTGTCAGCAATGCTCCTTTGCTCTTCTTGTCTATGCAATCAATAGATGGGTTGTGAAGTTGGAGCCACGGAAGGCCAAGAATCATGTCGACGTATGTATATGGCATCCAGCTGCATCTCTTCCGTATGGTCCTCACCTGTACGTAAACGAAAGAGGGTGGTCTGTAAAGAGATAAATGCTGGTTGCAGTGGTCATCCATCAATTGCTTCCAACCCTACAGCGCAGTTCTTGTGGGCAAGGGGGATGTTATTCCTCTCAGCAAAGCCCTGGTCAATGAAATTGCCTCCCGTCCCAGAATTAACAAAGGTTAGATCTGTGGTGTGGAAGTTCTCGCCAGTTAGCATAACAGGTACACAGATCCTGGTTGGCAATGGTTTCTATTTGGTAGGGGAGATAGAAAGTGATTCCGCTGGACCTCATTGGGAGTTGGCGTTTCCCGACTTGTGGGGGCAATAATGTACCTGATGTCCGGGATTGCCACAGTACAAGCAGAGACCGGGGTTACGTCGGCACTGTTTCTCAATGGAAGACAACTTGTTGAAACCAACTTTCATGGGCTCAGGAATATCTGGCAGAAGAGGATCAGCTGTACCAGCATGGAGAGAAGGGAATCTCGGAATGAGCTGCCTGTGACGGGTCCTTTCGGACCATCTATCCTGCAGTCGTTGATCAACGCAGATACATATGGTGATGAGTTCTTCGAGATCGGTACGGCTTTTATGTGCAGCGAGCTCGTCCTTTATTATCTCAGAGAGACCTTGCTAGAAGGCAGCTGATAATGCCTTGTTATTCCATCTGGTCTGGGCGGCGATAGTGTGGAACTCTAGAGTGTATCTAGAAATGGAGCGATTTCTCTGGGAAATGGGGAAAAGGGAAGAAGCAGCGTATTAAAGAATCTGCAGAATTCCTGGGTAAATTGTACGATTTCCTGAGAGAGGTCTGATCTTTGTTCCCAGAAAGGAGAAGCCCGGGCCAAGGCATCATCGGTGAGTAGCGAGATAACGTACGCCGCCTTGGATCTTTGAGAAATGAATTGAGAAGGCATTAGTTCGAACAGTTTAAAACATTGATTCAAAAAGCCCCGGCATCCATGGGGGTCGCCACTATAATGTTTGGATGTTTGAAGTTGGGGTTCTGATGTCGAGGTCATGGATATAGATGGTAGAGTTGCAGCAGAAGGCCCAGAAGGGATTGGACTAGGAAGAGGGGCTTGTGCATGGTCAGTAAGAGACAGGAGGTTCTGTTGCAATGTGTCCATGTGACGGTCATTCAGTTCTAAATATTTTTCAATTTTAGAAAACATGCTAGCATGCATGCTCAAGACTCAACCAACCTCAGTGGGGTCCATGTTTGTGGGGCTGAGCATACTGTAATGAAGTGCTCACCATAAACAAGGCGTGACTGCGAGGCCGAGATGGGGATTGGCATATAACACCAACCCACAACCGCGTGGGCGCATCTGGAGTGTTGATAGGTCGAGGTAGCTGGGTCGGGGTTGGATAGGTATGGATGGTCAGAGATACTTGCCGAGGTCGGGGTGGAAGAGGTGCGGATCATTGAAGGTACTTATCTGTGGTCAGGATCAGAGAAGTGCGGATTGTCATGGTACTTTGCAAAGGTTGGGTTTGGAGAGGTCCGGATCATCGTTGGTAGCCAGGTCAGGAGTTTAGAAGAGCGGAGTCCAGAAGAATAGCCGAGGTCTGAAACAGAGGAACTAAGAACCGGAGGACAAGACAAAACTGTGGAGGAAAGGGTAGCAGTGAACACTTCGCACATAGGAAGGTTTATGCTCAGCCGATTTGCCAGTGGGCCGGCTGAGTATATATAGGACACAGAGATCTATGAGGTAACAGGATGGAGGAGGCGCCTCAGAGAGAGTGAATGTGATAGGAGGATACTGTGCAGGACACAGGTGTGGGGAGGATCCCAGAGGTGGAAAGATGACACGGCTCGTGCGCGCGCTGACCGCGCGCCATGTGTGCGCACTGCGCACTGATGACGTTACCACATGGGAGGAGTCTGGAGGCGGGGCCAGAGACAGTAGTATTAACCTTGGTGCGGGATGCGCACGCACACCTAGCATGGCGGCTGGTCCAAAGAGAAGGAGAAGAGGCATCATGGATGATGGAAGGAGCGGGGATCCCGATCACTGGTTGGGGTAAGTGACGAGTGCGGCGAGTTCATCGCGGATCATAGATCCCGATAGTATAATACCACTTTTTTCCCTTATCGCAGCTTCATTTATCCAGGCCGATTATTGATAACTCGAAAGTTAACCACATGCAGTACAGGACTTTATGCACACATGATACCCTACATTTTGGGCAAATAAACCGGTACACTAACTCTAATACACTGGATCCAGTGTGATTTCCATTAATTGGGGTCAGGGAAAAAACATGAAGTCTTTCTGTAAATTCCATCATGTTTACTGTACATTAAAATTAATTCAATGCAAACGTGGCCATCTGAAAACTGGGGTAAAGTAAAGTAGGATACTTAAAATAAGCACTAAAAGCCCCAATGTGACCAAAATAAAACTGTAGGATACCATACCATTTTAAGAATATGAAACCTAATTTTCATTGATTTAAAAACTGGTTTTCTTTTTTTCTCAGAAGGCAACAATTGAGCAAAATAGAAAGATATAGAAGTAAAAAATTTACACACAAACACAGAATATTGTTTACTATAATAATTTTGCCAGACCACACCTTAACCATATATATTACTCAGTCAGTGTGAATGGAGTTGGGATGGTGCAAGTGGTGGCACTGATACCACAGTTGGCACAGCTACCACAAATGCTCCAAGTGACACAGATAGAGAGACAATGGGGCCAATTCACTAAGCTAGGATAAGTGGCTTTAAGAGCGCAAAGTACCCTTTAAGCCCGATAAAGGCTGCAGTGCGATTCACTAAGCAGTGATAACAGCGCTTTATCGCCCTTAAAAGGCATTTTTTCAGCCCTCGGCACAAAATGCGCCCGATCAGGCAAATGCGCTGATTTTTGCCAGTACTTGAGATTCACTAAGCAGCGCTAAGTGAACCAGCCTTTAAAAACGCGCCTGACAAACGCGCCAGCTAAAGACAGCAGCAAAAGGAGCAGGACTTAGAAAATGTTTCTTTGTTTACCTTTTTACAGACACACCATCCATACAACAGGACCCGGGGCTCAGCGGGTGTCCGGGGGTCCCCACGGGTCCCCGCGGGGGTGTCCATGGGTCCCAGTGGGCATCCGGTGGTTGTCCGGAGGTCCCCACGTGGGTGTCCAAGGGTCCCAGTGGGCGTCCGGGTGCGTCCGGGTGCGTCCGGGGGTGTCCGGGGGAGTGTCCATGGGTCCCAGTGGGCATCCAGGGGTATCCGGGGGCGTCCAAGGGTCCCCACAGGTCCCCGCGACCGTCCGCGGGCCTGAGATACCAATGGTGTGC